>NC_090032.1:19802609-19987609 GCF_037176765.1 Anolis sagrei
ATTATTATTATTATTTGTAAAATAAGAAATGTCTTTTTATATAACCCAAGCTAGAAATAATAATAATAATAACAATATTATTATTGCTATTATTATTATTATTTGTAAAATGTCTTTTTCACATAACCCAAGCTAGAAATAATAATAATATTATTATTGTTATTGTTATTATTATTATTTGTAAAATAAAAAATGACTTTTTCAAATAACCCAAGCTAGAAATAATAATAATAATAATAATAATACATTTTCAAATAGGACCTAAGAAATAGTAATAATAATAGAAATAGTAATAATAATAATAGAAATAGTAATAATAATAATATTTTATTGATTTTAAAAGAATGAAGAGATTTTAAAAAGAAAGAAGTACTATTATTATTATTATTATTATTATTTGTAAAATAAGAAATGTCTTTTTTACATAACCCAAGCTAGAAATAATAATAACAACAACATTATTATTGCTATTATTATTATTATTATTATTATTATTATTATTATTATTATTTGTAAAATAAGAAATGTCTTTTTCAAATAACCCAAGCTAGAAATAATAACAACAACAATATTATTATTGTTGTTATTATTATTATTATTTGCAAAATTAGAAATGACTTTTTCAAATAATCCAAGCTAGAAATAATAATAATAATAATAATAGTTGTTGTTTCTTTCTTTTTTAAATCTCTTCTTTCTTATAAAATCAATAAAAATTTAAAAATATAATTATTATTACTATTTCTAGCTTAGGTCCTATTTGAAAAAAGTCATATTTTTATTTTACAAAATGCATAAGGTTGTGGGTGAACTACAACTCCCATCATGCCAGGATAACTCCCTGAATCAACATCAGTACTTCAAGTTTTGTCATGTTGGGCAAGTTTGCTCTAATGCCTCATTGGTGGGGTTCAGTGTGCTCTCTGGCTGCAAGATGAACTACAACTCCCAACCATAGTGGGCCATTACCCCTCAAATCCCTCCAGTAGGTTCAGTTGGTCATAGGGCTTCTGTGTGCCAAGGAACTGTATTAAGGGGTCGCGGCATCTTATATATGCTAAAATAAATATAGCGTCCCTACTTCGCGGATTTTCACTTATCGCGGGTAGTCCTGGAACGTACCACTCGTGATAAGTGAGGGAACGCTGTAATGTTATGGTTGGGGGGTCACCACAACAGGAGGAACTATATTAAGGGATCGCGGCACCTTATATATTCTAAAATAAATATTAAAATAAATATAGCGTCCCTACTTCGCGGAATTTCACTTATCGCGGGTAGTCCTAGAACGTACCACTCGTGATAAGTGAGGGAACGCTGTAATGTTATGGTTGGGGGTCACCACAACAGGAGGAACTATATTAAGGGATCGCGGCACCTTATATATTCTAAAATAAATATTAAAATAAATATAGCGTCCCTACTTCGCGGATTTTCACTTATCGCGGGTAGTCCTGGAACGTACCACTCGTGATAAGTGAGGGAACGCTGTAATGTTATGGTTGGGGGGTCACCACAACAGGAGGAACTATATTAAGGGATCGCGGCACCTTATATATTCTAAAATAAATATTAAAATAAATATAGCGTCCCTACTTCGCGGAATTTCACTTATCGCGGGTAGTCCTAGAACGTACCACTCGTGATAAGTGAGGGAACGCTGTAATGTTATGGTTGGGGGTCACCACAACAGGAGGAACTATATTAAGGGATCGCGGCACCTTATATATTCTAAAATAAATATTAAAATAAATATAGCGTCCCTACTTCGCGGATTTTCACTTATCGCGGGTAGTCCTGGAACGTACCACTCGTGATAAGTGAGGGAACGCTGTAATGTTATGGTTGGGGGGTCACCACAACAGGAGGAACTATATTAAGGGATCGCGGCACCTTATATATTCTAAAATAAATATTAAAATAAATATAGCGTCCCTACTTCGCGGATTTTCACTTATCGCGGGTAGTCCTGGAACGTACCACTCGTGATAAGTGAGGGAACGCTGTAATGTTATGGTTGGGGGGTCACCACAACAGGAGGAACTATATTAAGGGATCGCGGCACCTTATATATTCTAAAATAAATATTAAAATAAATATAGCGTCCCTACTTCGCGGAATTTCACTTATCGCGGGTAGTCCTAGAACGTACCACTCGTGATAGGTGAGGGAACGCTGTAATGTTATGGTTGGGGGTCACCACAACAGGAGGAACTATATTAAGGGATCGCGGCACCGTATATATTCTAAAATAAATATTAAAATAAATATAGCGTCCCTACTTCGCGGATTTTCACTTATCGCGGGTAGTCCTGGAACGTACCACTCGTGATAAGTGAGGGAACGCTGTAATGTTATGGTTGGGGGTCACCACAACATGAGGAACTATATTAAGGGATCGCGGCAACGTATATATTCTAAAATAAATATTAAAATAAAGATAGCGTCCCTACTTCGCGGATTTTCACTTATCGCGGGTAGTCCTGGAACGTACCACTCGTGATAAGTGAGGGAACGCTGTAATGTTATGGTTGGGGGTCACCACAACATGAGGAACTATATTAAGGGATCGCGGCACCTTATATATTCTAAAATAAATATTAAAATAAATATAGCGTCCCTACTTCGCGGATTTTCACTTATCGCGGGTAGTCCTGGAACGTACCACTCGTGATAAGTGAGGGAACGCTGTAATGTTATGGTTGGGGGTCACCACAACAGGAGGAACTATATTAAGGGATCGCAGCACCTTATATATTCTAAAATAAATATTAAAATAAATATAGCGTCCCTACTTCGCGGATTTTCACTTATCGCGGGTAGTCCTGGAACGTACCACTCGTGATAAGTGAGGGAACGCTGTAATGTTATGGCTGGGGGTCACCACAACAGGAGGAACTATATTAAGGGATCACGGCAACGTATATATTCTAAAATAAATATTAAAATAAATATAGCGTCCCTACTTGGCGGATTTTCACTTATCGCGGGTAGTCCTGGAACGTACCACTCGTGATAAGTGAGGGAACGCTGTAATGTTATGGTTGGCGGTCACCACAACACGAGGAACTATATTAAGGGATCGCGGCACCTTATATATTCTAAAATAAATATTAAAATAAATATAGCGTCCCTACTTCGCGGATTTTCACTTATCGCGGGTAGTCCTGGAACGTACCACTCGTGATAAGTGAGGGAACGCTGTAATGTTATGGTTGGGGGTCACCACAACAGGAGGAACTATATTAAGGGATCGCGGCACCTTAGATATTCTAAAATAAATATTAAAATAAATATGATGTCCCTACTTCGCGGATTTTCACTTATCGCGGGTAGTCCTGGAACGTAACACTCGTGATAAGTGAGGGAACGCTGTAATGTTATGGTTGGGGGTCACCACAACATGAGGAACTATATTAAGGGATTGCGGCACCTTATATATTCTAAAATAAATATTAAAATAAATATAGCGTCCCTACTTCGCGGATTTTCACTTTTCGCGGGTGGTCCTGGATCAGATCACCCGTGATAAGTGAGGGAATGCTGTAATGTTATGGTTGGGGGTCACCACAACTTGAGGAACTGGATTTAAGGGGTCGCAGCACCCTATATATGCTAAAATAAATATTAAAATAAATATAGCGTCCCTACTTCGCGGATTTTCACTTTTCACGGGTGATCCTAGAACGTACCACTCGTAGTAAGTGAGGGAACGCTGTAATGTTATGGTTGGGGGTCACCACAACATGAGGAACTATATTAAGGGATCGCGGCAACGTATATATTCTAAAATAAATATTAAAATAAATATAGGGTCCCTACTTCGCGGATTTTCACTTATCGCGGGTAGTCCTGGAACGTAACACTCGTGATAAGTGAGGGAACGCTGTAATGTTATGGTTGGGGGTCACCACAACAAGAAGAACTGAATTAAGGGGTCACGACATCTTATATATGCTAAAATAAATATAGCGTCCCTACTTCGCGGATTTTCATTTTTCGCGGGTGGTCCTAGAACGTAACACTCGTAGTAAGTGAGGGAACGCTGTAATGTTATGGTTGGGGGTCACCACAACACGAGGAACTATATTAAGGGATCGCGGCACCTTATATATTCTAAAATAAATATTAAAATAAATATAGCGTCCCTACTTCGCGGATTTTCACTTATCGCGGGTAATCCTGGAACGTACCACTCGTGATAAGTGAGGGAACGCTGTAATGTTATGGTTGGGGGTCACCACAACATGAGGAACTATATTAAGGGATCGCGGCACCTTATATATTCTAAAATAAATATTAAAATAAATATAGCGTCCCTACTTCGCGGATTTTCACTTATCGCGGGTAGTCCTGGAACGTACCACTCGTGATAAGTGAGGGAACGCTGTAATGTTATGGTTGGGGGTCACCACAACAGGAGGAACTATATTAAGGGGTCACATCATCTTATATATACTAAAATAAATATTAAAATAAATATAGCGTCCCTACTTCGCGGATTTTCACTTATCGCGGGTAGTCCTGGAACGTACCACTCGTGATAAGTGAGGGAACGCTGTAATGTTATGGTTGGGGGTCACCACAACAGGAGGAACTATATTAAGGGATCGCAGCACCTTATATATTCTAAAATAAATATTAAAATAAATATAGCGTCCCTACTTCGCGGATTTTCACTTATCGCGGGTAGTCCTGGAACGTACCACTCGTGATAAGTGAGGGAACGCTGTAATGTTATGGTTGGGGGTCACCACAACAGGAGGAACTATATTAAGGGATCGCGGCACCTTAGATATTCTAAAATAAATATTAAAATAAATATGATGTCCCTACTTCGCGGATTTTCACTTATCGCGGGTAGTCCTGGAACGTAACACTCGTGATAAGTGAGGGAACGCTGTAATGTTATGGTTGGGGGTCACCACAACAGGAGGAACTATATTAAGGGATCGTGGCATCTTATATATTCTAAAATAAATATTAAAATAAATATAGCGTCCCTACTTTGCGGATTTTCACTTATCGCGGGTGGCCGTGGAACGTACCACTCGTGATAAGTGAGGGAACGCTGTAATGTTATGGTTGGGGGTCACCACAACATGAGGAACTATATTAAGGGATCGCGGCAACGTATATATTCTAAAATAAATATTAAAATAAATATAGCGTCCCTACTTCGCGGATTTTCACTTATCGCGGGTAGTCCTGGAACATAACACTCGTGATAAGTGAGGGAACGCTGTAATGTTATGGTTGGGGGTCACCACAACATGAGGAACTATATTCAGGGATCGCGGCACCTTAGATATTCTAAAATAAATATTAAAATAAATATAGCGTCCCTACTTCGCGGATTTTCACTTATCGCGGGTAGTCCTGGAACGTACCACTCGTGATAAGTGAGGGAACGCTGTAATGTTATGGTTGGGGGTCACCACAACATGAGGAACTATATTCAGGGATCGCGGCACCTTAGATATTCTAAAATAAATATTAAAATAAATATAGCGTCCCTACTTCGCGGATTTTCACTTATCGCGGGTAGTCCTGGAACGTACCACTCGTGATAAGTGAGGGAACGCTGTAATGTTATGGTTGGGGGTCACCACAACATGAGGAACTATATTAAGGGATCGCGGCAACTTATATATTCTAAAATAAATATTAAAATAAATATAGCGTCCCTACTTTGCGGATTTTCACTTATCGCGGGTAGTCCTGGAACGTACCACTCGTGATAAGTGAGGGAATGCTGTAATGTTATGGTTGGGGGTCACCACAACATGAGGAACTATATTAAGGGATCGCGGCAACGTATATATTCTAAAATAAATATTAAAATAAATATAGCGTCCCTACTTCGCGGATTTTCACTTATCGCGGGTAGTCCTGGAACGTACCACTCGTGATAAGTGAGGGAATGCTGTAATGTTATGGTTGGGGGTCACCACAACATGAGGAACTATATTAAGGGATCGCGGCAACGTATATATTCTAAAATAAATATTAAAATAAATATAGCGTCCCTACTTCGCGGATTTTCACTTATCGCGAGTAGTCCTGGAACGTAACACTCGTGATAAGTGAGGGAACGCTGTAATGTTATGGTTGGGGGTCACCACAACATGAGGAACTATATTAAGGGATCGCGGCACCTTATATATTCTAAAATAAATATTAAAATAAATATAGCGTCCCTACTTCGCGGATTTTCACTTTTCGCGGGTAGTCCTGGAACGTACCACTCGTGATAAGTGAGGGAACGCTGTAATGTTATGGTTGGGGGTCACCACAACATGAGGAACTATATTAAGGGATCGCGGCACCTTATATATTCTAAAATAAATATTAAAATAAATATAGCGTCCCTACTTCGCGGATTTTCACTTATCGCGGGTAGTCCTGGAACGTACCACTCGTGATAAGTGAGGGAACGCTGTAATGTTATGGTTGGGGGTCACCACAACATGAGGAACTATATTAAGGGATCGCGGCACCTTATATATTCTAAAATAAATATTAAAATAAATATAGCGTCCCTACTTCGCGGATTTTCACTTATCGCGGGTAGTCCTGGAACGTACCACTCGTGATAAGTGAGGGAACGCTGTAATGTTATGGTTGGGGGTCACCACAACATGAGGAACTATATTAAGAGATCGCGGCACCTTAGATATTCTAAAATAAATATTAAAATAAATATAGCGTCCCTACTTCGCGGATTTTCACTTATCGCAGGTAGTCCTGGAACGTACCACTCGTGATAAGTGAGGGAACGCTGTAATGTTATGGCTGGGGGTCACCACAACATGAGGAACTATATTAAGGGATCGCGGCATCTTATATATTCTAAAATAAATATTAAAATAAATATAGCGTCCCTACTTCGCGGATTTTCACTTATCGCGGGTAGTCCTGGAACGTAACACTCGTGATAAGTGAGGGAACGCTGTAATGTTATGGTTGGGGGGTCACCACAACAGGAGGAACTATATTAAGGGATCGCGGCATCTTATATATTCTAAAATAAATATTAAAATAAATATAGCGTCCCTACTTCGCGGATTTTCACTTATCGCAGGTAGTCCTGGAACGTAACACTCGTGATAAGTGAGGGAACGCTGTAATGTTATGGTTGGGGGTCACCACAACATGAGGAACTATATTAAGGGATCGCGGCATCTTATATATTCTAAAATAAATATTAAAATAAATATAGCGTCCCTACTTCGCGGATTTTCACTTATCGCGGGTAGTCCTGGAACGTAACACTCGTGATAAGTGAGGGAACGCTGTAATGTTATGGTTGGGGGTCACCACAACATGAGGAACTATATTAAGGGATCGCGGCATCTTATATATTCTAAAATAAATATTAAAATAAATATAGCGTCCCTACTTCGCGGATTTTCACTTATCGCGGGTAATCCTGGAACATACCACTCGTGATAAGTGAGGGAACGCTGTAATGTTATGGTTGGGGGTCACCACAACAGGAGGAACTATATTAAGGGATCGCGGCATCTTATATATTCTAAAATAAATATTAAAATAAATATAGCGTCCCTACTTTGCGGATTTTCACTTATCGCGGGTAGTCCTAGAACGTACCACTCGTGATAGGTGAGGGAATGCTGTAATGTTATGGTTGGGGGTCACCACAACATGAGGAACTATATTAAGGGATCGCGGCACCTTATATATACTAAAATAAATATTAAAATAAATATAGCGTCCCTACTTCGCGGATTTTCACTTATCGCGGGTAGTCCTAGAACGTACCACTCGTGATAAGTGAGGGAATGCTGTAATGTTATGGTTGGGGGTCACCACAACATGAGGAACTATATTAAGGGGTCACATCATCTTATATATACTAAAATAAATATTAAAATAAATATGGTGTCCCTACTTCGCGGATTTTCACTTTTCGCGGGTGGTCCTGGGTCAGATCACCCGTGATAAGTGAGGGAATGCTGTAATGTTATGGTTGGGGGTCACCACAACTTGAGGAACTGGATTTAAGGGGTCGCAGCACCCTATATATGCTAAAATAAATATTAAAATAAATATAGCATCCCTACTTCGCGGATTTTCACTTATTGCGGGTGGTCCTGGATCAGATCACCCGTGATAAGTGAGGGAATGCTGTAATGTTATGGTTGGGGGTCACCACAACTTGAGGAACTATATTAAGGGATCGCGGCACCTTATATATTCTAAAATAAATATTAAAATAAATATAGCGTCCCTACTTCGCGGATTTTCACTTATCGCAGGTAGTCCTAGAACGTACCACTCGTGATAAGTGAGGGAACGCTGTAATGTTATGGTTGGGGGTCACCACAACATGAGGAACTATATTAAGGGGTCACATCATCTTATATATACTAAAATAAATATTAAAATAAATATGGTGTCCCTACTTCGCGGATTTTCACTTTTCGCGGGTGGTCCTGGGTCAGATCACCCGTGATAAGTGAGGGAATGCTGTAATGTTATGGTTGGGGGTCACCACAACTTGAGGAACTGGATTTAAGGGGTCGCAGCACCCTATATATGCTAAAATAAATATTAAAATAAATATAGCATCCCTACTTCGCGGATTTTCACTTATTGCGGGTGGTCCTGGATCAGATCACCCGTGATAAGTGAGGGAATGCTGTAATGTTATGGTTGGGGGTCACCACAACTTGAGGAACTGGATTTAAGGGGTCGCAGCACCCTATATATTCTAAAATAAATATTAAAATAAATATAGCATCCCTACTTCGCGGATTTTCACTTATTGCGGGTGGTCCTGGATCAGATCACCCGTGATAAGTGAGGGAATGCTGTAATGTTATGGTTGGGGGTCACCACAACTTGAGGAACTATATTAAGGGATCGCGGCACCTTATATATTCTAAAATAAATATTAAAATAAATATAGCGTCCCTACTTCGCGGATTTTCACTTATCGCAGGTAGTCCTAGAACGTACCACTCGTGATAAGTGAGGGAACGCTGTAATGTTATGGTTGGGGGTCACCACAACATGAGGAACTATATTAAGGGGTCACATCATCTTATATATACTAAAATAAATATTAAAATAAATATGGTGTCCCTACTTCGCGGATTTTCACTTTTCGCGGGTGGTCCTGGGTCAGATCACCCGTGATAAGTGAGGGAATGCTGTAATGTTATGGTTGGGGGTCACCACAACTTGAGGAACTGGATTTAAGGGGTCGCAGCACCCTATATATGCTAAAATAAATATTAAAATAAATATAGCATCCCTACTTCGCGGATTTTCACTTATTGCGGGTGGTCCTGGATCAGATCACCCGTGATAGGTGAGGGAATGCTGTAATGTTATGGTTGGGGGTCACCACAACTTGAGGAACTATATTAAGGGATCGCGGCACCTTATATATTCTAAAATAAATATTAAAATAAATATAGCGTCCCTACTTCGCGGATTTTCACTTATCGCAGGTAGTCCTAGAACGTACCACTCGTGATAAGTGAGGGAACGCTGTAATGTTATGGTTGGGGGTCACCACAACATGAGGAACTATATTAAGGGATCGCGGCACCTTATATATTCTAAAATAAATATTAAAATAAATATAGCGTCCCTACTTCGCGGATTTTCACTTATCGCAGGTAGTCCTAGAACGTACCACTCGTGATAAGTGAGGGAACGCTGTAATGTTATGGTTGGGGGTCACCACAACATGAGGAACTATATTAAGGGATCGCGGCACCTTATATATTCTAAAATAAATATTAAAATAAATATAGCGTCCCTACTTCGCGGATTTTCACTTATCGCAGGTAGTCCTAGAACGTACCACTCGTGATAAGTGAGGGAACGCTGTAATGTTATGGTTGGGGGTCACCACAACATGAGGAACTATATTAAGGGATCGCGGCACCTTATATATTCTAAAATAAATATTAAAATAAATATAGTGTCCCTACTTAATGTATGGGATGCTATAGGATCTTGGATCGAGAGCGTTATTTCCCTTCCCAAATGACACCTCCCAGGATTACACAGCCTTCAAGTGGTGCCTAATTCAAAACTATACGATAACAACTCTTCTAGGAGTCTCTTTAAGTCCTCCGGAGGGACTCTATGGCCAACTTCCTAAAATGGACAACAGGGGGAGCCTTTGCTATACGTAACACGGCGGTTGTTGCACCATTGATCCCAATGCTTGTTGCTACTTCGTAACACTAATTTGGCTACTCTTGTGCATCATCGTGTAAATATCCGATTTGCAGGACGTATTTTCATTCACTGGACCAAACTTGGCACGGATACTCAATATGACCAAATGTGAACCCTGGTGGGGTTGGGAAGGGGATTGATTTTGTCATTTGGGAGTTGTAGTTGCTGGGATGTGTAGTTCACCTGCAAGCAAAGAGCAGCCTGAACTCCACCAAGGATGGAATTGAACCAAGCTTCGCACACAGAGCTCCCATAACTAACAGCAAATATTGGAAAGGTTTGGTGGGCATTGGCCTTGAGTTTGGGAGTTGTAGTTCACCTACATCCAGAGATCACTGTGGACTCGGGATTTATAGTTCACCTACAATCAAAGAACATTCTGAATTCCACCAATGATTAAATTAAACCAAACTTATTACACAAAATTCTCATGCCATCAGGAAATGCTGGAAAGGTTTGGTGGGCATTGGCCTTGAGTTTGGGAGTTGTAGTTCACCTACATCCAGAGAACACTGTGGACTCAAACAATGATGGATCTGGACCAAGCTTGGTACAAATACACACTATGCCCAGATGTGAACACTGGTGGAGTTTGGGGAAAATAGACCTTGACATTTGGGAGTTGTAGTTGTTGGGATTTATAGTTCACCTACAATCACAGAGAAATCTGAACCCCACCAGTGATGGAATTGAACCAAACATGGCACACAATTTAAAAGATGGGGGAGAATTTGCAAGGTTTCGGGTATGTTTTGGATATTCTTAACTCTCATAGTTAACAGAAAATACTGGAAGGGTTTGGTTGGCGTTGACCTTGGGTATTGGAGTTGTAGTTCACCTACATCCAGAGAGCATGGTGGACTCAAACAATGATGGATCTGGACCAAACTTGACACAAATGCTCAATATGTTCAAATGTGAACACTGGTGGAGTTTGGGGACAATCGACCCTGACATTTGGGAGTTGAAATTGCTGGGATTTATAGTTCACCTACAATCAAAGAGCATTCTAAACTCCACCAGTGATGGAATAGAACCAAACCAGGCACACAGAACTTCCGTAGCTAATAGAAAATACTGGAATAGTTTGATGGGCATTGACCTTGAGTTTTGGAGTTATAGTTCTCCTACATCCATAGAGCATAGTGGACTCAAACAATGATGGATCTGGACCAAACTTGGCATGAATACTCAATATTCCCAAATGTGGACACTGGTGGAGTTTGGGGGAAATAGACCTTGACATTTGGGAGTTGTAGTTGCTGGGATTTATAGTTCACGTACAATCAAAGAGCATTCTAAACTCCACCAGTGATGGAATAGAACCAAACCAGGCACACAGAACTTCCGTAGCTAATAGAAAATACTGGAATAGTTTGATGGGCATTGACCTTGAGTTTTGGAGTTGTAGTTCACCTCCATCCAGAGAGCACTGTGGACTCAAACAATGATGGATCAGGACCAAACTTGGCATGGATACTCAATGTGACCAAATGTGGACACTGGTGGAGTTTGGGGGAAATAGACCTTGACATTTGGGAGTTGTAGTTGCTGGGATTTATAGTTCACCTACATTCAAAGAGCATTCTGAACTCCACCAATGATAAAATAGAACCAAACATGGCACACAGGACTTTCATAGCTAATAGAAATGGACCAAACGTGGCATGAATACTCAACATTCCCAAATGTGGACACTGGTGGAGTTTGGGGAAAATAGACCTTGACATTTGGGAGTTGTAGTTGCTGGGATTTATAGTTCACCTACAATCAAAGAGCATTCTGAACTCCACCAATGATGAAATAGAACCAAACATGGCACCCAAGACTCCCATAGCTAATAAAAAATACTGGAAGGGTTTGGTTGCCATTGACCTTGGGTATTGGAGTTGTAGTTCTCCTACATCCATAGAGCATGGTGGACTCAAACAATGATGGATCAGGACCAAACTTGGCATGGATACTCAATGTGACCAAATGTGGACACTGGTGGAGTTTGGGGGAAATAGACCTTGACATTTGGGAGTTGTAGTTGCTGGGATTTATAGTTCACGTACAATCAAAGAGAATTCTGAACCTCACCAACGATGGAATTGAATGAAACATGGCACCTAAGACTCCCATAGCTAATAGAAAATATTGGAAGGGTTTGGTTGCCATTGACCTTGGGTATTGGAGTTGTAGTTCTCCTACATCCATAGAGCATGGTGGACTCAAACAATGATGGATCTGGACCAAACTTGTTTTTAAGGCAGGATTTCCCCTTCTCTTTGCACAGAGCACCAGAATTTCTTTGGAGTGGACGATCAATTGGGTGCGGTGGCCGTGTCTCTGCGGCGCGAGGAGAAAGAGGGCAGCACCGGACCCCAGTACAATTACCGCCTCATCGTACGGACAAGTCAGGTGAGCTCACCTTTGTTTACCCTACTCACAGGGAGGGCGCCCATCACTGCAGCGGCCCTTGCCCGGTACGTCGAGCAAGGAATTTCTGAGTTATGTTAATCCCACAAACGAACATTACATGTTTATTTATATTGCGGATTTTCACTTATCGCTGGTGGTCCTGGAACAGAACACCCGCGTTAAGTGAGGGAACACTGTAGTTGTTGCAACCCAGAGCAGGAAACGAGACCCTAAGTTAACAATCCACCACACTTGACTGTGGGAAAAACAATCCCTTTTTATTGATGAAAAATGGTTACAACATAGAGGAAAATGCAAAGTCAAAAAGCCACAGTAAAAATCCGCAATCAGAAATATCCATGAACTAGATCAGGGGTCCTCAAACTTTTTGAACAGAGGGCCGGGTCACAGCCTCTCAAACTGTTGGAGGGCTGGATTATAATTTGAAATAATAATGAATGAATTCCTATGCATGCTGCACATATCTTATTTGTAGTGCAAAAAACACTTTAAATAATACAATAATTAAAATGAAGAACAATTTAAACAAATATAAACTTAGCAGTAATAATAAATATAAACCTAGCAGTTTGAAAACATGCAAATGTGAGTAGATCAATAGGTACCGCTCCGGCGGGAAGGTAACGGTGCTCCATGCAGTCATGGCGGCCATATGACCTTGGAGGTGTCTAGGGACAACACCGGCTCTTCGGCTTAGAAATGGAGATGAGCACCACTCCCTAGTCAGACATGACTGGAATTAAGGTCAGGGGACAACATTTGCCGGCCGCCTCCCCCCCCCCCCCCCCCATTCTCCTGCGTCCTGGATGTGGCGAGGCCGCATCCAGAAGGCAAGAAAGCAGGCTGGGCCCATGGAGATGGCCGGCAAAGTGGGCCAGCTCACCACCCCCCCCCCAGAATGCCTCACTTTGCCGGCCACCTCACCCCCCCCCCCAAGAATACGAGACTGCATCCAGAGGGCAGGAAAGCAGCCTGGGCCCACAGAGACGGCCAGCAAAGCGGACCCAAGCCACTTTGCCCGCCGCCTCCTCCCCTTCGCCCACTGCCTCCCTCCCCCTTCGCCCTCCTCTCACCCTCCTTGCGGGCCGAATAAATGCCCTCAGGGGGCCGGATCTGGCCCGCGGGCCATAGTTTGGGGACCCCTGAACTAGATCAAAAACCAAAAGCAACACTGTAAAATCCTGGAACCTGTTAGCAATCCACTAACTGTACTTGGAGCACTAGAAGACTCTTGGGATGAAAGCCACGGGAAACGGGAGATCTGCCAAGGTAATGCCTCAGTCTAAAACGATGCCTGATCTAAAGAGTCAACCCGGCGAGAGGCACTTAAAGCCGAGGAAACTGTTTCGTGACACGCCTCCAGGCTTTGAAGCCCTTCTTTCTTTTTCTCTTAATCTGCTTGACCTTCGCAGACTCTGCGATTCACTCCTGTTTTTCCAAATCTGTCCTCTTCTATCCTCATTAAGGATCCCAGGTGTTAGCTTCTCTGGAGCGCTATCACCGCTTGGCTCTGAAACATTCTCATGAGAATGTGTACTTTCACTTTCCAAGGCTTCCAAGCCTGCAGGAGTTTCTTCTACACTGACCTCAGAATCAACATTTTCATTAGCATCAGGAAATACTAGGTTCAGGTTCACACCCAGGCTGAACCCCAACAGTAGTGGGCTTTTTGGTGCTGTTTCCAGGGCTTATTCCATGTAAACATGTTCTATAACCCAGCTAAGAGGGTTCCCCATGGCTACTCCGTCTTTCTGCTTCCAGCTCCGGACCCTTCGGGGATCCATCCTCGAGGAGGCGATCCCCCTTGCCGCCCGCCACGCCACCCCCCGCGGCATCCCCCCGAAGAAGCTCCTGGAACACGTGATGCCCGAACTGAGCCTCCAGTGTCTCCGCTTGGCGTCCAGCTCTCCGAAGGTACCGGAGACCTTGCTCAAGCTGGACGAACAAGGGGTAAGTTCGCATCTCTCTTATGCCGCAACATCGGGTTCTTAGAGTTGGAGGCTTACGAGAGTGATCACCCAGGTTGCGACGGTCTTCTTCTCATCCTCCTCTTCCTCCACACTCAGCTCAGTTTCCAGCGGAAAGTCGGAGTTCTCTACTGTATGGCAGGGCAGGGTTCGGAAGAGGACATGTACAACAACGAAGAAGGTGGTCCGGCCTTCCAGGAGTTCCTGGACCTCCTTGGCGAACGTGTGCGGCTCCGCGGCTTTGAGAAATACCGGGCGCAGCTGGACACCAAGAGTAAGTGATGAGATTCAAGGTGAGAGTGGAACTATGACGTCTCTCGAGCTTGACACTATGCGCCTGTTAACACCGCCTAGAATACTCCAACATTCGTTCATCATGCATACATTAACATCCCTTCTTCCTTCTCCTGGAGAGGAGACCCGAACGTAGGCAAGATTGCATTCCCTGAAAATCTGCCATTCTGCCAATACATTATCTTCCCCGTCATTTGAAGAAAGAAGCGTGTGTACAGAACCTGCGCTCCTGCAGTATGACACACTTTTGGGTTGTAAAAAGGTCTCTTATATAGTTGTTGCACTCCAGGATAGGAAAAGCCACACGTTGAATAGGAAAACAACCCTTTTATTGAAGATAAGTAAAAAAAAAAGCAAAGTAAAAAAGCACTTTAAAGAAATCGGTAAATACAATTAGGTAAGAAGATAAGTTATTGAAGATAAGTAAAAACAGCAAAGTAAAAAAGCCCTTTAAAGAAATCTGTAAATACAATTAGGTAAGAAGATAAGTTATTGAAGATAAGTAAAAACAGCAAAGTAAAAAAGCACTTAAAAGAAGTCTGTAAATACAATTAGGTAAGAAGATAAATTATTGAAGATAAGTAAAAACAGCAAAGTTAAAAAGTACTTTAAAAAATTGGTAAATACAAAAAGGTAAGAAGATAAACAGGAACAAATTAGTCCAGGGGAGAGTTCAGCAAAGTCCATGAAAACAAAGTCCACACTTCTCTAATAACATCCAGAAAATCAGGAATACATTGATCCAAGGTGCACTCCTGCAGTCTGCCACACTTTTGGGTAGTAAAAAGGTCTCTTGTATAGTTGTTGCACTCCAGGACAGGTAAAGCCACACGTTGAATAGGAAAACAATCCTTATATTGAAGATAAGTAAAAAACAGCAAAGTAAAAAAGCACTTTAAAGAAATCGGTAAATACAATTAGGTAAGAAGATAAACAGGAACAAATTCGTCCAGGGGAGAGTTCAGCAAAGTCCATGAAAACGAAGTCCACACTTCTCGAATAACATCCAGAAAATCAGGAATACATTTATCCAAGGTGTACTCCTGCAGTCCGCCACATTTTTGGGTAGTAAAAAGGTCTCTTGTATAGTCGTTGCACTCCAGGACAGGTAAAACCACACGTTGAATAGGAAAAGTAAAAACATCAAAGTAAAAAAGCACTTTAAAGAAATCGGTAAATACAATTAGGTAAGAAGATAAACAGGAAAAAATTCGTCCAGGGGAGAGTTCAGCAAAGTCCATGAAAACAAAGTCCACACTTCTCTAATAACATCCAGAAAATCAGGAATGCATTGATCCAAGGTGCACTCCTGCAGTCCGCCACACTTTTGGGTAGTAAAAAGGTCTCTTGTATAGTTGTTGCACTCCAGGACAGGTAAAACCACACGGTGAATAGGAAAACAATCCTTTTATTGAAGATAAAAGTAAAAACAGCAAAGTAAAAAAGCACTTTAAAGAAATCGGTAAATACAATTAGGTAAGAAGATAAGCAGGAACAAATTAGTCCAGGGGATTGTTCAGCAAAGTCCATGAAAACAAAGTCCACGCTTCTCTAATAACATCCAGAAAATCAGGAATACATTGATCCAAGGTGCACTCCTGCAGTCTGCCACACTTTTGGGTAGTAAAAAGGTCTCTTGTATAGTTGTTGCACTCCAGGACAGGTAAAACCACACGTTGAATAGGAAAACAATCATTTTACTGATGATAAGTAAAAACAGCAAAGTAAAAAAGCACTTTAAAGAAATCGGTAAATACAATTAGGTGAGAAGATAAACAGGAACAAATTAGTCCAGGGTAGAGTTCAGCAAAGTCCATGAAAACAAAGTCCACACTTCTCGAATAACATTCAGAAAATCAGGAAAAACGTTGATCCAAGGCTTTAGTATACGATCATAAAATCCAAGAGTCAAAACCATAAAACCAGAAGTTTTTAAGCATGGATCTTCAAAGCAAGGCTTTCATGAAACAAGGATACATCATCTTCCCCGTCCTTTGAAGAAAGAAGCGTGTGTACAGAACCTGCACTCTGGTCGTCTGTCACACTTTTGGGTTGTAAAAAGGTCTCTTGTATAGTTGTTGCACACCAGGATAGGAAAAGCCACACGTTGAATAGGAAAACAATCCTTTTATTGAAGATAAGTAAAAACAGCAGTAAAAAAGCACTTTAAAGAAATCGGTAAATACAATTAGGTAAGAAGATAAGTTATTGAAGATGAGTAAAAACAGCAAAGTAAAAAAGGCCTTTAAAGAAATCTGTAAATACAATTAGATAAGAAGATAAGTTATTGAAGATAAGTAAAAACAGCAAAGTAAAAAAGGCCTTTAAAGAAATCTGTAAATACAATTAGATAAGAAGATAAGTTATTGAAGATAAGTAAAAACAGCAAAGTAAAAAAGCACTTTAAAGAAATCTGTAAATACAATTAGGTAAGAAGATAAGTTATTGAAGATAAGTAAAAACAGCCACACTTTTGGGTTGTAAAAAGGTCTCTTGTATAGTTGTTGCACTCCAGGATAGGAAAAGCCACACGTTGAATAGGAAAACAATCCTTTTATTGAAGATAAGTAAAAACAGCAAAGTAAAAAAGCACTTTAAAGAAATCTGTAAATACAATTAGGTAAGAAGATAAGTTATTGAAGATAAGTAAAAACGGCAAAGTAAAAAAGCCCTTTAAAGAAATCTGTAAATACAATTAGGCAAGAAGATAAGTTATTGAAGATAAGTAAAAACAGCAAAGTAAAAAAGCACTTTAAAGAAATCTGTAAATACAATTAGGTAAGAAGATAAACAGGAACAAATTCATCCAGGGTAGAGCTCAACAAAGTCCATGAAAACAAAGTCCACACGTTGAATAGGAAAACAATCCTTTTATTGAAGATAAGTAAAAAACAGCAAAGTAAAAAAGCCCTTTAAAGAAATCGGTAAATACAATTTGGTAAGAAGATAAACAGGAACAAATTCGTCCAGGGTAGAGTTCAGCAAAGTCCATGAAAACGAAGTCCACACTTCTCTAATAACACCCAGAAAATCAGGAATACATTGATCCAAGGTGCACTCCTGCAGTCTGCCACACTTTTGGGTAGTAAAAAGGTCTCTTGTATAGTTGTTACACTCCAGGACAGGTAAAACAACACGTTGAATAGGATAACAATCCTTTTATTGAAGATAAGTAAAAACAGCAAAGTAAAAAAGCACTTTAAAGAAATCGGTAAATACAATTAGGTAATAAAAAGGAAAAAATTCGTCCAGGGGAGAGTTCAGCAAAGTCCACGAAAGCAAAGTCCACACTTCTCTAATAACATCCAGAAAATCAGGAAAAACGTTGATCCAAGGCTTAAGTATACGATCATAAAATCCAAGAGTCAAAACCATAAAACAAGAAGTATTTAAGCATGAATTTTCAAAGCAAGGCTTCCATGAAACAAGGATACATCATCTTCCCCGTCCTTTGAAGAAGCGTGTGTACAGAATCTGCACTCTGGTCATCTGTCACACTTTTGGGTTGTAAAAAGGTCTCTTGTATAGTTGTTGCACTCCAGGATAGGAAAAGCCACACGTTGAATAGGAAAACAATCCTTTTATTGAAGATAAGTAAAAACAGCAAAGTAAAAAAGCACTTTAAAGAAATCGGTAAATACAATTAGGTAAGAAGATAAGTTATTGAAGATAAGTAAAAACAGCAAAGTAAAAAAGCACTTTAAAGAAATCTGTAAATACAATTAGGTAAGAAGATAAGTTATTGAAGATAAGTAAAAACAGCCACACTTTTGGGTTGTAAAAAGGTCTCTTGTATAGTTGTTGCACTCCAGGATAGGAAAAGCCACACATTGAATAGGAAAACAATCCTTTTATTGAAGATAAGTTAAAAAACAGCAAAGTAAAAAAGCACTTTAAAGAAATTGGTAAATACAATTAGGTAAGAAGATAAGTTATTGAAGATAAGTAAAAACAGCAAAGTAAAAAAGCACTTTAAAGAAATCTGTAAATACAATTAGGTAAGAAGATAAGTTATTGAAGATAAGTAAAAACAGCCACACTTTTGGGTTGTAAAAAGGTCTCTTGTATAGTTGTTGCACTCCAGGATAGGAAAAGCCACACATTGAATAGGAAAACAATCCTTTTATTTAAGATAAGTTAAAAAACAGCAAAGTAAAAAAGCACTTTAAAGAAATCGGTAAATACAATTAGGTAAGAAGATAAACAGGAATTGCCGACGCCTACAGAAATTGGTTTTCCTTTCTCTTTGCAGCGGACTCCACAGGGAGCCACTCTCTCTACACCACGTATCAGGACTACGAGATCATGTTCCACGTCTCCACTATGCTGCCCTACACGCCAAACAACCGTCAGCAGGTGAGCGGGAGCCTGGGAGGAGTAGCGCAAATAAGCAGGGATTTTTTACATTGCAAGCCCTTCTTTTTCAGCTCCTGAGGAAGCGCCACATTGGGAACGACATCGTGACCATCGTCTTCCAGGAGCCCGGGGCCCTTCCCTTCACGCCACGCACCATCCGCTCCCACTTCCAGCACGTCTTTATTGTGGTGAGGGCCCACAAATCCTGCAACGGCAATACCACCTACAGGTAAGGAAGCCAGGAGCACGTGATGTGTTACCTGCGAGTTACCTGTTAACTGTATTACCTGTAAATGAATATTGTGCTATCCGTAAATTTACTTATCAGGTGTTCTACCTGTAAGTTACCTCTTAAGTCTACTACCTGGAAATGAATATTGTGTTATCTGTAAATTTACCTGTCAGGTGTTCTACCTGTAAGTTACCTATTAAATCTATTACCTGTAAGTGAATATTGTGTTATCCGTAAATTTACCTGTCAGGTGTTCTACCTGTAAGTTACCTGTTAAGTCTGTTACCTGTAAGTGAATATTGTGTTATCCGTAAATTTACCTGTCAGGTGTTCTATCAGTATGTTACCTGTTAAGTCTATTATCTGGAAATGAATATTGTGTTATCTGTAAATTTACTTATCAGGTGTTCTACCTGAAAGTTACCTATTAAGTCTGTTACCTGTAAGTGAATATTGTGTTATCCGTAAATTTACCTGTTAAGAGTTCTACCTGTAAGTTACCTGTTAAGTCTATTACGTGTAAATGACTACTGTGTTATCTAAAAATTTACATGGCAGGTGTTCTACCTGTAAGTTACTTGTTAAGTCTATTACCTGTAGATAAATATTGTGTCATCCGTAAATATATCGGTTAGATGTTCTATCTGTAAGTTACCTGTTAAGTCTATTACCTGCAAATGAATATTGTGTTATCTGTACATTTACCTGTTAGGTGTTCTATCTGCAAGTTACCTGTAAAGTCTGTTACCTGTTAATGAATATTGTGTTAACCATAAATTACTTGTTAGATGTTCTACCTCTTAAGTTATCCGTTTACCTGTTAGGTATTCTACCTTTAAATTACCTATTAAGTCAGTTACCTGTAAATGAATAATGTGTTATCCGTAAATTTACCTGTTAGGTGTTCTGCCTGGAAGTTGCCTGTTAGGTCTATTTCCTAAAATTGAATATTGTGTTATCCATAAATTTACCTGTCAGGTGTTCTTTCAGATAGAACACCTGACAGGTAATACACTTCATTTACAGGTAATACACTTAACAGGTAACTTACTTGTTAGGTGTATTACCTGTAAATGAATGTTGCATTATCTGTCAGTTTACCTGTCAGATGTTCTACCTGTAAGTTACCTGCTATTACCTGCTAAGTCTATTACCTGTAAATGAAGATTGTGTTATCCATAAATGTACCTGTCAGGTGTTCTACCTGTAAAAACACCTGACAGGTAATACACTTAATTGACAGGTAATAGACTTAACAGGTAACTTACCTGTTAAGTGTATTACCTGTCAATGAATATTGTGTTCTGTAAATTTACCTGTTAGGTATTCTACCTGTCAGTTACCAGTTAAGTGTATTACCTGTAAATGAATATTGTGTTATCCATAAATTTACCTGTCATACATTCTACTTGTAAGTTACCTGTTAAATCTATCACCTGTAAATGAATATTGTGCTATTCATAAATTTACCTGTCAGGTGTTCTACCTGTAATTACACCTGACAGGTAATACACTTCATTTACAGGTAATACTTAACAGGTTACTTACCTGTTAAGTGTATTACCTGTAAATGAGTATTGTGCTATCCATAAGTTTACCTGTCAGGTGTTCTACTTGTAAGTTACCTGTTAAATCTATTACCTGCAAATGAATATTGTGTTATGCATACATTTACCTGTCAGGTGTTCTACCTGTAAGCTACCTGTTAAGTGTATTACCTGTAAATGAATATTGTGTTATGCGTACATTTACCTGTCAGGTGTTCTACCAGTAATTACACCTGACAGGTAATACACTTCATTTACAGTTACTTACCTGTTAAGTGTATTACCTGTCAATGAATATTGTGTTATCTGTAAATTTACCTGTTAGGTATTCTACCTGTTAGTTACCAGTTATGTCTATTACCTGTAAATAAATGTTGTATTATCCGTAAATTTACCTGCCAGGTGTTCTACCTGTAAGTTACCTGTTAAATCTATCACCTGTAAATGAATATTGTGTTATCCATAAATTTACCTGTCAGGTGTTCTACCTGTAAGAACACCTGACAGGTAATACACTTCTTTTACAGGTAACACTTAACAGGTAACTTACCTGTTAAATGTATTACCTGTTAATTAATATTGTGTTATCTGTCAATTTACCTGTCAGGTGTTCTACCTGTAAGAACACCTGACAGGTAATACACTTCTTTTACAGGTAACACTTTACAGGTAACTTACTTGTTAAATGTATTACCTGCTAATTAATATTGTGTTATCTGTCAATTTACCTGTCAGGTGTTCTACCTGTAAGAACACCTGACAGGTAATACACTTCATTTACAGGTAACACTTAACAGGTAACTTACCTGTTAAATGTATTACCTGCTAATTAATATTGTGTTATCTGTCAATTTACCTGTCAGGTGTTCTACCTGTAAGAACACCCGACAGATAATACACTTCATTTACAGGTAATAGACTTAACAGGTAACTTACCTGTTAAGTGTATTACCTGTCACTGAATATTGTGTTATCCATAAATTTACCTATCAGGTGTTCTACCTGTAAGAACACCCGGCAGATAATACACTTCATTTACAGGTAACACTTTACAGGTAACTTTCTTGTTAAATGTATTACCTGTTAATTAATATTGTGTTGTCTGTAAATTTACCTGTCAGGTGTTCTATCTGTAAGAACACCTGACAGGTAATACACTTCATTTACAGGTAACACTTAACAGGTAACTTACTTGTTAGGTGTATTACCTGTAAATGAATATTGCATTATCTGTCAGTTTACCTGTAAGATGTTCTACCTGTAAGCTACCTGCTATTACCTGTAAACGAATATCATGTTTTCTGTACAATGTATTTACCTGTAAATGACTTGTGCCCCTTTCTTTTCTTTTCTTTCTCCGATCAGCATGGCGGTCAGCTGCACAAAGGACATCCCACCTTTCGGCCCCTTCATCTCGGCGGAGAACACCTTTGCCCAGAGCCCCGCTTTCCGCGACCTCCTCCTGGCCAAGGTGATCAACGCGGAGAACGCGGCCGAGCGCTCGGGGAAGTTCCACGCCATGGCCACGCGCACGCGGCAGGAGTACCTGCGGGACCTGGCCCTGCACCACGCCACCACCAGCACCTTGGAGGCCTCCTCCTCCCGCCTGGCCCTCATCGCCTTGGCCGCCAAGAAGCGCGAGAAGTCCAAGGCGCCCAAGGGGGCCGAAGCCCACAGCGCAGGGGCCCTGGTCTGGGGCGTCTGGGCCCGGGACGGCAGCCGAGGGGGGGCCGAGGGCAAGACCCCCGAGCTGCGCTGCCTCCTGGGCATCTCCGCCGAGTTCCTGGTCCTCATCGACGCTCGCGAGAAGAGGGTGGTCTTCAACTGCTCCTGCCGGGACATCCTCGCCTGGACCTTCTCGGAAAGCTGCACCTTGGATCTCTACTACGAGACCGGGGACTATATCTGCATGCGGGTGGACGAAGGGCAGGCCAATGACATCCGGGACATCGTCCATCGGCTGCAGGTAAGGCCGCCCCATCATTGGAATCATAGAGAGAAAGAGAGACACTAGAACTGATAGATAGATCGATTGATCAATAGATAGATAGATACTAGAACTGATAGATGGATGGATAGATAGATAGATAGATAGATAGATAGATAGATAGATAGATAGATACTTGGATAGGTAGGTAGGTAGATAAATAAATAGACAGACAGACAGACACTGGAACTGATTGATTGATCAATTGGTAGATAGATACTAGAACTGCTAGATGGATTGATGGATGGATGGATAGATAGATAGATAGATAGATAGATAGATAGATAGATAGACAGACACTAGAACTGATAGATAGATCGATTGATCGATAGATAATAGAACTGATGGGTGGATGGATGGATGGATGGATGAGTAGATAGATAGATAGATAGATAGATAGATAGATAGATAGATAGATAGATACTTAGATAGGTAAGTACATAGATGGATGGATGGATGGATGGATGGATGGCTAGATAGATAGATAGATAGATAGATAGATAGATAGACAGACACTAGAACTGATAGATAGATCGATAGATAGATAGATACTAGAACTGATAGATTGATGGATACATAGATAGATAGATAGATAGATAGATAGATAGATAGATGCATACATACATACATACATACATACATAATTAGGTAGGTAGGTAGGTGGGTGGGTGGGTGGATAGATAGATAGATAGATAGATAGATAGATAGATAAACAGACAGACACTAGAGCTGATAGATCGATTGTTCAGTTGGTAGATATATACTAGAACTGCTATATGGATTGATTGATGAATAGATAGATAGATAGATAGATAGATAGATAGATAGATACTAGAACTGATAGATCGATTGATCGATAGATAATAGAACTGATGGGTGGATGGATGGATGGATGGATGAGTAGATAGATAGATAGATAGATAGATAGATAGAAACAGACAGACACTAGAACTGATAGATTGATTGATCAATTGGTAGATAGATACTAGAACTGCTAGATGGATTGATGGATAGAGAGATAGAGAGATAGACACTAGTACTGATAGATTGATTGATCAATAGATAGATGGATGGATGGATGGATGGATGGATGGATGGATGGATAAACAGACAGTCAGACAGACACTAGAATGGATAGATCGATTGATCAATAGGTAGATAGATACTAGAACTGATGGATGGATGGATGGATAGATAGATAGATAGATAAACAGACAGTCAGTCAGACACTAGAACTGATAGATAGATTGATTCATCAATAGATTGATAGATAGAAAATAGAATTGATGGGTGGATGAATAGATAGACAGACAGACACTAAAACTGATAGATCGATTGATCAACAGATAGATACTAGAACTGATGGATGGATAGGTAGGTAGATAGATAGTCAGAAACTAGAACTGATAGATAGATAGATAGATAGATAGATAGATAGATAGAAAATAGAACTGATAGATGGATTGATAGACAGACAGCCACTAGAACTGATAGATCAATTGATCAATAGGTAGTTAGATATTAGAACTGATGGATGGATGGATAGATAGATAGACAGACACTAGAACTAATAAATAGATTGATTGATTGATCAATAGATAGATAGAAAATAGAACTGATGGATGGATGGATAGATGGATGGATGGACAGACAGACACTAGAACTGATAGATCGATTGATCAATAGATAGATAGATAGTAGAACTGATGGATGGGTGGTTGGATGGACAGATGGATAGATAGATAAACAGACAGACACTAGAACTAATAAATAGATTGATCGATCAATAGATAGGTAGATAGAAAATAGAACTGATGGATGAATGGATGGATGGATGGATAGATAGATAGATAGATAGATAGATAGATAGATCGATAGACAAACAGACAGACAGACACTAGAACTGATAAATGGATGGATGGATGGGTGGGTGGGTGGGTGGGTGGGTGGGTGGATAGATAGATAGATAGATAGATAGATACTAGAACTGATAGACTGATGGATGGATGGATGGATGGACGGACGGACGGACGGACGGACGGACGGACAGACAGACAGACAGACAGACAGACAGATAGATAGATAGATAGATACTAGAACTGATAGACTGATGTGGATGGGTGGGTGGATGGATAAATAGATAAATAGATAGATGATAGATAGATAGATAGATAGATAGATAGATAGATAGATAGATAGATGGATGGATGGATGGATGGATAGATAGATAGATACTAGAACTGACAAATAGACTGATTGATTGATCAATAGATAGATAGATTTACAGTATTTATATTCCACCCTTCTCACCCTGCAGGGGACTCAGGGCAGATCACAATGCACATATACATGGCAAGCATTCAATGCCTTAGACACGCAACATGTATAGACAGACACACAGAGACTATTGAACTTTTCAGCTTCAAGAGGGTATGCTTTGAATTCCGGCCACCGGGGGAGCTGTCGTTTCACCGTCCACGTGTGACACTGATGGAGTACTTCCTCATTCTTTTGCACGCTGCTGGAGAGTTTTATGGCGTCGAAAATTAGTTAAATTAGCCTCTCCGCATAAATTTTCACGTGACTCCCTTGCGTTTCCTTTCCCAGTTGGTGACGCGGGGCTGCGAGACACGGGAGCTGACCCTCTTGAGGAACGGCGTTGGTCAGCTGGGCTTCCAGATGGACCACGAGGGCTTCGTGACCGAGGTCGAACGTTTCACGTTTGCCGAAAAGGCTGGGCTCCAACCCGGTGCCCGCCTGGTGAGGGTCTGCGAGAGACCCCTGCCCAGCCTCAGCCACTCTCAGACTACGGAGCTCCTTCGCACGGCCAAGAAGGTCACCATCACGGTCGTGCCTCCGGATGAGAACGGGAAACCCAGGAGGTGAGCAGTTGCGTTGCTGTTGTTGTTGGCTCTCCAGTTTCACAGGAAACCAGGAGGTGAGCAGTTCTGGTGCTACTGCTGCCGCTGTTATTGTTACTGTTGTTGTTGTTGTTGTTGGCTCTCCGGTTTCATGACAAACCCAGGAGGTGAGCAGTTCTGTGTCTGTTGTTATTGTTGTTGTTGTTGTTGTTATTGTTGTTGGCTCTCCGGTTTCATGACAAACCCAGGAGGTGAGCAGTTCTGTTTCTGTTGTTATTGTTGTTGTTGTTGTTGTTGTTGTTGTTGTTGCGTCTCCGGTTTCACAGGAAACCAGGAGGTGAGCAGTTCTGGTGCTACTGCTGCCGCTGTTATTGTTACTGTTGTTGTTGTTGTTGTTGTTGGCTCTCCGGTTTCATGACAAACCCAGGAGGTGAGCAGTTCTGTTTCTGTTGTTATTGTTGTTGTTGTTGTTGTTGTTGTTGTTGGGTCTCCAGTTTCACAGGAAACCAGGAGGTGAGCAGTTCTGGTGCTACTGCTGCCGCTGTTATTGTTACTGTTGTTGTTGTTGTTGTTGGCTCTCCACTTTCATGACAAACCCAGGAGGTGAGCAGTGACGTTGTTGTAATATTGTTGTTTTTGTTATATGTGTTACTGGCTCTCCAATTTCATGGGAAAACCCAAGAGATGAGTAGTCATGTTGTTGTTGTTGTTGTTGTTGTTGTTGTTGGCTCTCTGGTTTCATGACAAACCCAGGAGGTGAGCAGTGACGTTGTTGTAATATTGTTGTTGTTGTTGTATTTGTTACTGGCTCTCCGATTTCATGGGAACCCAAGACATGGAGTAGTCATGTTGCTGTTGTTGTTGTTGTTGTTGTTGGCTCTCCGGTTTCATGACAATCCCAGGAGGTGAGCAGTGACGTTGTTGTAATATTGTTGTTTGTGTTGTATGTGTTACTGGCTCTCCGATTTCATGGGAAAACCCAAGAGGTGAGTAGTCATGTTGCTGTTGTTGTTATTGGCTCTCTGGTTTCATGGGAAACCCAGGAGGTGAGCAAGCGTGTTGTTGTTGTTGTTGTTTTTGGCTCTATGGTTTCATGGGAAACCCAGGAGGTGAGCAGGCGTGTTGTTGTTGTTGTTGTTGTTGTTGGTTCTCCGGTTTCACAAGAAACACAGGAGGTGAGCAGTCACGTTGTTGTTGTTGTTGGCTCACTGATTTCATGGAAAACCCAAGAGGTGAGCAGTTGTGTTGCTGTTGTTGTTGTTATCCGGTTTCACAGGAAACACAAGAAGTGAGTAGTCACGTTGTTTTTGTTGTTGTTGTTGTTGTTGTTGTTGTTATTATTGGCTCTCCAGTTTCACAGGAAACACAGGTGGTGAGCAGTCACATTGCTGTTGTTGTTGTTGTTGTTATTGTTATTATTATTATTATTATTATTATTATTATTGGTTCTCTGATTTCACAGGAAACACAGGAGATGAGCAGTCATGTTGTTGTTGTTATTATTATTATTATTATTGGCTCTCCGGTTTCACAGGAAACCCAGGATGTGAGCAGTTGCGTTGCTGTTGTTGTTGGCTCTCCGGTTTCATAGGAAACCCAGGAGGTGAGCAGTGGCATTACTCTTGTTGTTGTTGTAGGTGTTGTTGTAGTAGTAGTTGTTGTTATTATTATTATTATTACTATTGGCTCTCCGGTTTCACAGGAAACCCAGGATGTGAGCAGTTGCGTTGCTCTTGTTGTTGTTGGCTCTCTGGTTTCATGAGAAACTCAGGAGGTGAGCAGTGATGTTGTTGTAATGTTGTTGTTGTTTTTTGCGGCTCTCCAGTTTCACGGGAAACCCAGGAGGTGAGCAGTGATGTTGTTGTAATATTGTTGTTACTCTTGTTGTTGTTGTTGTTCTAGTCATTGTTATTGGCTCTCTGGTTTCATGGGAAACCCAGGAGGTGAGCAGTTGTGTTGTTGTTGTTGTTGTTGTTGTTGTTGTTATTGGCTGCCCAGTTTCACGGGAAACCCAGGAGGTGATCAGTCGTGTTGCTGTTGCTGTTGGCTCACTGGTTTCATGGGAAACCCAGTAGGTGAGCAGTCACATTATTGTAGTTCTGTTGTTGTTGTTGTTTGTGGCTCTCCAGTTTCATGGGAAACCCAGGAGGTGAGCAGTCATGTTGTTGTTGCTGTTGTTGCTGGTTCTCCGGTTTCGTGAGAAACCCAGGAGGTGAGCAGTCACGTTGTTGCAGTGTTGTTGTTGGATCTCCGGTTTCACGAGAAACCCAGGAGGTGAGCAGTGTTGTAGTTTTATTGTTGTTGTCATTGTTGTCGTCGTCATTGTTATTGGCTTTCCAGTTTCACGGGAAACCCAGGAGGTGAGCAGTCATGTTGTTGTTGCTGTTGTTGTTGCTGGTTCTCCGGTTTCATGAGAAACCCAGGAGGTGAGCAGTCACGTTGTTGCAGTGTTGTTGTTGCTGTTGCTGTTGTTGTTGTTGGCTCTCCGGTTTCATGAGAAACCCAGGAGGTGAGCAGTCACGTTGTTGCAGTGTTGTTGTTGCTGTTGCTGTTGTTGTTGTTGGCTCTCCGGTTTCATGAGAAACCCAGGAGGTGAGCAGTCACGTTGTTGCAGTGTTGTTGTTGCTGTTGCTGTTGTTGTTGTTGGCTCTCTGGTTTCACTGGAAACCCAGGAGGTGAGCAGTGCTGTAGTTTTATTGTTGTTGTCATTGTTGTTGTTGTCGTCGTCGTTATTGTTATTGGCTCTCCGGTTTCACTGTTGTTGCTGTTGCTGTTGTTGTTGTTGGCTCTCTGGTTTCACTGGAAACCCAGGAGGTGAGCAGTGTTGTCGTTTTATTGTTGTTGTCATTGTTGTTGTTGTTGTTGTTGTTATTGGCTTTCCAGTTTCACAGGACACCCAGGAGGTGAGCAGTCGCGCTACTGTTGTTGTTATTATTGTCATGTTGTTGTTGTTGTTGTTGTTGTTATTAGTTTTAGTAGTTGTTGTAGTATCTCTCCAGTTTCATGGGGATCAGGGGTCCAGAAGTCCTGCAAAAGTATGTGTGTGTGTGTATACATATTTGTGTGTGTGTGTATGGGGGTGTGTGTTGTGGAATTCCAGAGATTGATTCGGTATTCGGATAATTTCGGTGCTTTGCCTAATATGAATTGGGAAGGACCCCTTCCAAAGCCCTACTGGAACAAAACACGAGGCAAAACGTTAGGAGAGCATGCTGCTGGAACATGGCCATACAGCTCGAAAACCCCACAACAACCCATTTAATATAGCCATCGGAAAACTCTGTTTTAGCAATGCCGTCGTCCTCTGTTCTGTCTTCCGTACAGAAGCTTCTCGGAGCTCTACCAAAAGTCCTTGCAAGAGAAAAGGAGGAGCGAGCCTCCATCCGGAGACGCCGAGCTGACCAAGCCGGGCAGCGAAGCCGGGTTCAAGCCGGCCACCCTCCAGCTCCTCCATTCGCTCTCCTTGCAAGACGGGCCTCCGCACAGCCTGGCGGAAGAGAGGACCGAATTCCTTCGCACGCCCGGACCCCCCGACCCGTAAGGACACAACCTGAACGTGAGCCAAGAGTGTGATGCGGCAGCAAAAAAGGCCAATGCGATTCTCCGATGCTGCAATAGGAGAAGAGTGTCTAGATAATAGAACTGATAGATGGATGGATAGACAGACAGACAGGCATTAGAACTGATAGAGCGATTGATCAATAGTTAGATAGATAGTAGAACTGACAGATGGATAGATAGCTAAACAGACAGACACTAGAACTGATAAATAGATTGATTGATCAATAGGTAGATACTAGAACTGATAGATTAATGGATGGATGGATGGATAGATAGATAGATACTAGAACCGATAGATAGATAGATCGATTGATCAATAGAAAGAAAGATAGATAGATACATAGATACATAGATATATAGATACATAGATAATAGAACGGATGGATAGATGGATGGATAGACAGACAGGCACTAGAACTGATAGATCGATTGATCAGTTGGTACATAGATACTAGAACTGATAGATGGATGGATGGATAGATTCATAGATAAACAGACAGACACTAGAACTGATAGATCGATTGATCAGTTGGTACATAGATACGAGAACTGATAGATGGATGGATGGATGGATGGATGGATAGATAGATAGATACATACATAGATACATAGATAAACAGACACTAGAACTGATAGATCGATTGATCAGTTGGTACATAGATACTAGAACTGATAGATGGATGGATGGATGGATGGATAAACAGACAGACACTAGAACTGATAGATCAATTGATCAGTTGGTAGATAGATACTTGAACTGATAGATGGATGGATGGATGGATGGATGGATGGATAGATAGATAGATAGATAGATACATACATACATACATACATACATACATACATAGATAAACAGACAGACACTAGAACTGATAGATCGATTGATCAGTTGGTAGATAGATACTTGAACTGATAGATGGATGGATGGATGGATAGATTCATAGATAAATAGACAGACACTAGAACTGATAGATTGATTGATCAGTTGGTAGATAGATACTAGAACTGATAGATGGATGGATAGATAGATAGATAGATAGATAGATAGATAGATAGATACATAGATAAACAGTCAGACACTAGAACTGATAGATCGATTGATCAGTTGGTAGATAGATACTAGAACTGATAGATAGATGGATGGATGGATGGATGGATGGATGGATGGATGGATGGATGGATAGATACATACATACATAGATACATAGATAAACAGTCAGACACTATAACTGATAGATCGATTGATCAGTTGGTAGATAGATATTAGATGGATTGGTGGATGGATGGATGGATGGATAAACAGACAGTTAGACAGACACTAGAACTGATAGATAGATAGATAGATAGATAGATAGATAGATAGATAGATAGACAGACAGACAGATACTAGTACTGATAAATAGATTGATCAATCAATAGATAGATATTAGAACTGATAGAAGGATGGATGGACAGACGGACAGATAGATAGACACTAGAACTGATAGATAGTTCGATAGATAGATAGATAGATAGATAGATAGATAGATAGATAGATAGATAGATATACTAGAACTGATGGATGGATAGACAAACAAACACTAGAACTGATAAATAGACTGATTGATTGATCAAGAGATAGATAGATACTAGAACTGATGGATGGATAGAAAAGTAGCTAGATAGACATTAGAACAGATAGATGGATAAATGTATAGATAAACAGATACACAGAAACTAGAACTGATAGATAGATGGATGGATGGATGGATGGATGGATGGATAGATAGATAGATAGATAGATAGATAGATAGATGGATAGATAGACACTCAATCTGATAGATGGATGGACGGACGGATGGACGGACACTATACAGATTGATCCAGTTCATCCACTCACACCCTGAGTTTCCTCCGCTTTGTTCCCTCCAGGATGCCGTCTCAGGATGTTCCCGTCGTCCCCAATCCTCCTCCAGATCTGATCTTAGCCGCCACGTCCAAGGTTCCTCCGGACCATGACACCGTAAGTTCTCTGTAGTGTTCAATGCAACAGAAATGGTCACCAAAAGTGCATCTGAACCAAGTGTAGTGTCCTGTCAGTGGGTCTGTAGGTGACTGTCGAGCCCATATTCTTGATCTGCATCTTCTCCCGCAGTGAGGACCATCACTTCAATGCTGGTGGTCTTTGCTTCTTCCAGCACGCTGACATTTGTCTGCTTGTCTTCCCAAGAGATTTGTGGGATTTTTCGCGGGCAGTGCTGATGGAATCGTTTCAGGAGTTGCATGTGACGTCTGTAGACAGTCCACGTTTCGCAGGCGTAGAGCAGGGTTGGGAGGACAATAGCCTTATAAACAAGCCCCTCGGTCTCCCTAAGAATATCCTGGTCCTCAGACATTCTCTGCTTCATTCAGAAGAATGCTGCACTCTCAGAGCTCAAGCGGTGTTGAATTTCAGTGTCAGTGTTGACGTCTGTAGACAGTCCACATCTCGCAGGTGTATAGCAGGGTTGGGAGGACAATAGCTTTATATACAAGCACCTTGGTATACCTACGGATGTCCTGGTCCTCAAACACTCTCTGTTTCATTCGGAAAAACACTGCACTCACAGAGCTCAGGCGGTGTTGAACTTCAGTGTCAGTGTTGACGTCTGTAGACAGTCCACATCTCGCAGGTGTATAGCAGGGTTGGGAGGACAATAGCTTTATATACAAGCACCTTAGTCTCTTTATGGATGTCCCGGTCCTCAAACACTTTCTGCTTCATTTGGAGAAATGCTGCACTCGCAGAGCTCAGGCGGTGTTGTATTTCAGTGTCAGTTGACATCTGTAGACTGTCCATGTCTCGCAGGTGTATAACAGAGTTGGGAGTACAATACCTTTATAATCAAGCACCTTGGTCTCCCTACGGATGTCCTGGTCCTCAAACACTCTCTGGTTCGTTCGGAAAAATGCTGCACTCGCAGAGCTCAGATGGTGTTGAACTTCAGTGTCAGTGTTGACGTCTGTAGACAGTCCACGTTTCACAGGAGTATAGCAGGGTTGGGAGGACAAAGGCTTTATAAACAAGCACCTTGGTCTCCCTACGAATGTCCCGGGCCTCAAACACTCTCTGCTTTGTTCGGAAAAATGCTGCACTCGCAGAGCTCAGGTGGTGTTGTATTTCAGTGTCAATGTTGACGTCTGTAGACAGTCCAAGTCTCGCAGGCGTATAGCAGGGTTGGGAGGACAATAGCTTTATAAACAAGCACCTTGGTATCCTTATGGATGTCCCGGTCCTCAAACACTCTCTGCTTCATTTGGAGAAATGCTGCACTCGCAGAGCTCAGGCGGTGTTGTATTTCAGTGTCAAAATTGACATCTATAGACTGTCCATGTCTCGCAGGTGTATAACAGAGTTGGGAGGACAATAGCTTTATAAACAAGCACCTTGGTCTCCCTACGGATGTCCTGGTCCTCAAACACTCTCTGGTTCGTTCGGAAAAATGCTGCACTCGCAGAGCTCAGATGGTGTTGAACTTCAGTGTCAGTGTTGACGTCTGTAGACAGTCCACGTTTCGCAGGCGTATAGCAGGGTAGGGACGACAATAGCTTTATAAACAAGCACTTTGATCTCCCTACGAATGTCCCGGTCCTCAAACACTCTCTGCTTCTTTCGGAAAAATGCTTCACTCGCAGAGCTCAGTCAGTGTTGACGTCTGTAGACAGTCCATGTCTCGTAGGCGTAGAGCAGGGTGGGGAGCACAATAGCTTTATAAACAAGGATGTCCCAGTCCTTGAACACTCTGTGCTTCATTCGGAAAAATGCTGCACTCGCAGAGCTCAGGCGGTGTTGAATTTCAGTGTCAATGTTGACTTTTGTGGAGAGTGAGCACTAGATTTGAGTAAATAAATACCATACACACATATTAAATCATCTATGTGCTGATTTAAGGGCTATCACCCCCTCCCCAAGCATTGGCCTCCCTTTCCAAAGCCTACATGTGTCCTTACAATCTTCCATTCACACTTAAGTACATTCAGAGACCAAATGCCTTTCTTCCAGGACCCGGTCATCGACAAGAAAGGTTCGGTCACGGGTCAAGAGGTCAAAGGTCCCTTGACCCTCGGGGAGAAGCCCCCCCTCCCTTTGGAGACCAGCGAAAGCGATAAATTCCTGCCGCGGACCCTTTCCCTGCGCAACTCCATCACCAAAAGTAAGACCTTCCTGGCCTCCTTGAACTTCAGTGTCAGTGTTGACGTCTGTAGACAGTCCACGTTTCCCTTTGGTGAGACCCTCTCCTCTTCTCTCCTTCAGTCCTTTCCGAAGCCGGGGAATCGCCGGAAGACGAGTGGGAATCCATCGCCAACTTGGCCTCCGCTTGCAACAGCATCCTCGAGGCTCTTTCGAGGGAAGGTGGGTGACACCCATCGGTTGTGTTTTGGTCCCGGGATCCATCTCGGCCCCTTTGCCATCTATATATATAAAATGCAAAAGGGCGTCGTTAGGGGCCGCAAAACGCGAAAACCCCTGGACGAAAAATCACCAAACTTGCCGTACACATTCCTCAAACCACAAGGTATGCACAACACTCATCACAATTCCAAACAACATGACAACAAACTCACAATCACAGAAACAAACAGAACATGCGCAGAGGCGTCCCGGCACGCGCCGCCCGGCGCGTGCACATGGCTGGACCACGCCCCCTCCGTGGGAGCCACGCCCCTCCCTTCGCCGCCCCGCCCCTACCCGCCCATACGCCATCCTTCCCTCCTCCCCCTCCCCCTCCACCAAAGGAAGGAAGGAATGAGGTAGAAAAGGAAGAAAGGCGAGAAAGAGGGAGGGAAAGAAAGAAGGAAAGGGAGAAGGAAGAAAGGAAGGAATGAGGTAGAAAAGGAAGAAAGGAGAGAAAGAGGGAGGCAAAGAAAGAAGGAAAGGGAGAAGGAAGGAAGGAAGGAAGGAAGGAAGGAATGAGGTAGAAAAGGAAGAAAGGAGAGAAAGAGGGAGGGAAAGAAAGAAGGAAAGGGGGAAGGAAGGAAGGAATGAGATAGAAAAGGAAGAAAGGAGAGAAAGAAGGAGGGAAAGAAAGAAGGAAAGGGAGAAGGAAGGAAGGAAGGAATGAGGTAGAAAAGGAAGAAAGGAGAGAAAGAGGGAAGGAAAGAAAGAAGGAAAGGGAAAAGGAAGGAATGAGGTAGAAAAGGAAGAAAGGAGAGAAAGAGGGAGGGAAAGAAAGAAGGAAAGGGAGAAGGAAGAAAGGAAGGAAAGAATGAGGTAGAAAAGGAAGAAAGGAGAGAAAGAGGGAGGGAAAGAAAAAGGGGGAGGAAGGAAAGTTAGCGAAGGAAGGAAAGAGAGAAGGAAAGAAAAAAGAGAAAGAAGGAAGGAAAGAAGGAGCGAAGGAAGGGGATAAGATGTAGAGAAAGAGGGAGGGAAGGAAAGAAGGAAAGAGAGAAGGAAGGAAAGAGAGACAGCAGAAGAGAAAAAGGAAGAAAAGAGGGAGCGAAAGAAGGGGATAAGATGTAGAGAAAGAGGGAGGGAAGGAAAGAAGGAAAGAGAGAAGGAAGGAAAGAGAGACAGCAGAAGAGAAAAAGGAAGAAAAGAGGGAGCGAAAGAAGGGGATAAGATGTAGAGAAAGAGGGAGGGAAGGAAAGAAGGAAAGAGAGAAGGAAGAAAAGAGAGACAGCAGAAGAGAAAGAAAAAGGGGGAAGGAAGGAAAGCGATAGAGAAGGAAGGAAGGAGAGAAGGAAAGGCAGGAAGGAAGGAAGGAAAGAGGGAGTGAAGGAAGGAGGGAAAGAAGGGGAGATGGGGGAAGGTTGGCCACAGCAACGCGTGGCGGGTACAGCTAGTTTTATATATGGGATGTTGTTGTATTGTGTCATTGTGCAGGCAGTCCCCAAGTTGCAGTCATCCGACTTGCAGACAACTCCAAGTTAAGAACAGGGGTGAAACAATAGGAAGGGAGGGAAATCTTATATATTATTAGTATTAGTATCATTTATTTATTTGTCGTGTCAGAGCAACCAGTCCATTACATTACACTTCTAACAGAACAAGGCAAACAAACAGACAGAATACAAAACTTGTGAGTCTGGTAGTTGATTAAATGTCCTTTGACCAGTCTCTGTCCCCTTGGAGTGCCTCTGGTGTTGCCGCAAGAAGGTCCTCCCTTGTGCACGTGGCAGGGCTCAGGGTGCATTGCAGCAGGTGGTCAGTGGTTTGCTCTTCTCCGCACTCACATGACGTGGACTCCACTGTGTGGCCCCATTTCTGAAGGTTGGCTCTGCATCTCGTGGTGCCAGAGAGCAGTCTGTTCAGCGCCTTCCAAGTCGCCCAGTCTTCTGTGTGCCCAGGGTATCTGGTATCACCCATGGATTGAGGTTCTGGGTTTGAGCCTGCCACTTTTGGACTCTCGCTTGCTGAGGTGTTCCAGCGAGTGTCTCTGTAGATTTAAAAAAACTATGTCTTGATTTAAGTCGTTGACGTGCTGGCTGATACCCAAACAAGGGATGAGCTGGAGATGTCTCTGCCTTGGTCCTTTCACTATTGGCTGCCACTTCCCGGCGGATGTCAGGTGGTGCAATACCGGCTAAGCAGTGTAACTTCTCCAGTGGTGTAGGGCGCAGACACCCCGTGATAATGCGGCATGTCTCATTAAGAGCCACATCCACTGTTTTAGCGTGGTGAGATGTGTTCCACACTGGGCATGCGTACTCAGCAGCAGAGTAGCACAGCGCAAGGGCAGATGTCTTCACTGTGTCTGGTTGTGATCCCCAGGTTGTGCCAGTCAGCTTTCGTATGATATTGTTTCTAGCACCCACTTTTTGCTTGATGTTCAGGCAGTGCTTCTTGTAGGTCAGAGCACGGTCCAGAGTGACTCCCAGGTACTTGGGTGCGCTGCAATGCTCCCGTGGGATTCCTTCCCAGGTCATAATCCTCAGAGCTCGGGATGCTTGTCTGTTCTTAAGGTGAAAGGCACATGTCTGTGTTTTGGATGGATTAGGGGTCAGCTGGTTTTCCCTGTAATAGGCAGTAAGAGCACCTTAGTATCATGATATTACTATTCTATTCTATTATTATATTATTAGTATTAGTATTATCACGTTACTATTTTATTATATTTTATTATTAGTGTTAGTGTTATTATATTCCTAGTAATCTTGGTTGCCCTTGACACGATAAATAAATATTAGTATTAGCGTTATTATATTGCTATATTATATTTTATTATATTATTATATTATATATTGTTAGTATTAGTTATTATATTGCAATTATATTATATTAGTATTATTATATTACTATATTGCTATATTATATAATATAATAATAAAGCAATATAGTAATATAATAATACTAATATATAATAATAATATAATATAATTAGTATTAGTGTTATTGTATTCCTATTATAATATTATTATTATTATATATTATTAGTATTATTATTATTATATATTATTATATAATATATTATTAATATTAGTATTATCATATTACTATTTTATTATATTATATTATTAGTGTTAATGTTATTATATTCCTATTATATTATTATATATTATTCGTATTAGCATTATTATATATTACTAGTATTATTATATTATTATATTGCTATATTGTTATATTATATATTATTATAATTAGTATTATCACATTACTATTTTATTATATTATTATATTGTATATTATTAGGATTGGTATTACTATATTACTATATTATTATTATATTGCTTTTATATTATATATTATTAGGATTAGTGTTAATATATTGCTATTATATTATATTATTATTATATATTATTAGGATTATTATATTACTATATTGCTATATTATTATATTATTAGTGTTAGTGTTATTATATTCCTATTATATTATATTATTATATATTATTTGTATTAACATTATTATATATTACTAGTATTATTATATTATTATATTGCTATATTATTATATTATATGTTATTAGGATTGGTATTATTATATTACTATATTATTATTATATTACTTTTATATTATATATTATTAGGATTAGTGTTATTATACTACTAATACTATTAATTTATTATTATATTATGTATTAGTGTTATTATATTATATTATTATATTATATATCATTAGTATTATCACATTACTATATTATATTATATATGTATATATATTTATATATATATATTATAATTATTATATTACTATATTGCTATATTATTATATTATATATCATTAGTATTATCACATTACTATTATATTATATTATATTATATTATATTATATTATATTATATATGTGTATATATATATATATATTATATTACTATATTGGTATATTATTATATTATATATCATTAGTATTATCACATTACTATTATATTATATTGTATTAGTGTTATTATATTCCTATTATATTATATTATTATATATTATTAGGATTAGTGTTATTATATATTACTAGTATTACTAGTATTATTATATTATTCCTATTATATTATATTATTATATATTATTAGGATTAATGTTATTATATATTACTAGTATTATTATATTATTATATTGATATATTTTTATATTATATATTATTAGGATTAGTGTTATTATTCTACTAATTTATTATTATATTATGTATAATATTATTATATTCCTATTATATATTATTGGTATTAGTGTTATATTACTTTTATATTATTTTATTATATATTATTAGTATTATTATATTACTAATTTATTATTATATTATATATTCGTATTATATTACTAATTTATTATATTTTATTAGTATTAGAGTTTTTATATTACTATTATATTATATATTATTAGTGTGTGTATATATATATATGTGTGTGTGTGTGTGTTATATACACATATATATGTATGTATATATTAACACACACACATATATATAGTCCTCGAGTTACAAACATCTGACTTAAAGGCAAATCATAGTTAAAAACGGGTGAGACAACAGGAAGTGAGAGGAATCTTATATTATTATATTATGAGTATTACTATGTTATTATTGTTTATATATGTACAGGCAGTCCCCAAGTTACAGACACCCGACTTCTGCATGACTCCTAGTTAAGAACGGGGATGAGACGAGAGGAAGTGAGAGACATAGACCCCTCAGGAGGGAAATTCACTCCTCAAATTGCGATTATCATGGGGGAACGGGGGTCTCTGCTCTGAATACAAGCTGTATTCCTTACAGGGCAGCAGGTCAGACTTGATGGCCTTTGGGGGTCCCTTCCTGGGCTAATATTGTACGATGAAGGGACTCCCTTCCAAGTCTATATGATCGCGATGTTTTCTTTGTCAGACCTTTGGATTTACGCCGTATTTTCCAATCCCAGGGCAGCATATACCGGAGAACCGGGAATCCTTATGCGCTGCGGTCCAGAGAAGCACAACTCAACAGCAACCCAACGAGGAGTAAGGCGCTGCTTTGTCCGTATGCCGGTTGTGTATCTGTGTGTGCTTTCCTGTTTGGAGGAATCGCTCCCCAAATCATAGAGGATGCTGGGAGTTCCAGTGGGGGGTGGGAGGAGCATTGTTGCATTATATTTCTTTTGTTCTGTTGCATTATCTGTCCCCGTTTCCTCATTTTTTGCTTCGTCCCGCCATCTTCCAGCTCCCAAGACGCTCTCAGCTTGGCGGAAAAGGTCTTGCATTTGGAGTCGACGCTCAAGAAACTGCAGGAAGATCTTCAGAGGGTGAGATGTGAAAAATATTCTATTCCTGGTTTGAAAGTGTTGTTTCCTGTTGAACTGTGTGGTCGTTACTTACTGTTCTGGGTACCCATCGTGCACAGATCTTCCGATCCTTAGAATGTGCTCTTTAACTCCCACTATTCGCTTTCCCACATAATCACTAGACAATTGGATACATTTCTGCCAATGATGAACAATTTTTCTGAAGCTGTTGCTGAAGAAGTCGACACTCTGTTTCCGCAACCAGGATCTCACAGTTCTCTCATCCTGGGTAACCATCTTGCACAGATCTTCCAATCCCTAGAATGTGCTCTTTAACGACCACTATTTGCGTTCCCACATAATCACCAGACAATTGGATACATTTCTGCCAAGTTTTCTGAAGCCGTCACGGAAGAAGTCGACACTCTGTTTCCGTAACCAGTGTCTCACAGTTCTCTCATCCTGGGTACCCGTCGTGCACAGATCTTCCAATCCCTAGAATGTGCTCTTTAACGACCACTATTTGCGTTCCCACATAATCACCAGCAATTGGATACATTTCTGCCAAGTTTTCTGAAGCCGTCATGGAAGAAGTCGACACTCTGTTTCTGCAACCAGGATCTCACAGTTCTCTCATCCTGGGTACCCGTCGTGCACAGATCTTCTGATCCTTAGAATGTGCTCTTTAACTCCCACTATTTGCTTTCCCACATAATCACCAGACAATTGGGTACATTTCTGCCAACGATGAACATTTTTTCTGAAGCTGTTGCTGAAGAAGTCGACACTCTGTTTCTGCAACCAGGATCTCACAGTTCTCTCATCCTGGGTAACCATCTTGCACAGATCTTCCGATCCTTAGAATGTGCTCTTTAACGACCACTATTCGCTTTCCCACGTAATCACCAGACAATTGGATATATTTCTGTCAACGATGAACAACCACTATTCACTTTCCCACTGCATTCACTTTTCCGTATAATCACCAGACAATTGGATACATTTCTGCCAACAATGAACAAGTTTTCTGAAGCCGTCGCAGAAGAAGTCGACACTCTGTTTCCACAATCAGCATCTAACAGTTTTCTCAACCACTATTCACTTTTCCACATAATTACCAGACAATTGGATACATTTCTGCCAATGATGAACAAGTTTTCTGAAGCCGTCACGAAAGAAGTCGAAACTCTGTTTCCGCAACCAGCGTCTCACAGTTCTCTCAACCACTATTCACTTAATCACCAGACAATTGGAAACATTTCTGCCAATGATGAACAAGTTTTCTGAAGCCGTCGCAGAAGAAGTTGACACTCTGTTTCCACAACCAGCATCTCACAGTTCTCTCAACCACTATTCGCTTTCCCACATAATCACCAGACAATTGGATACATTTCTGCCAACGATGAACAAGTTTTCTGAAGCCGTCGCAGAAGAAGTCGACACTCTGTTTCCTCAACCAGCGTCTCACAGTTCTCTCAACCACTATTCACTTTTCCACATAATCACCAGACAATTGGATACATTTCTGCCAACGATGAATAAGTTTTCTGAAGCCGTCGCAGAAGAAGTTGACACTCTGTTTCCGCAACCAACATCTCACAGTTCTCTCAACCACTATTCGCTTTTCCACATAATCACCAGACAATTGGATACATTTCTGCCAACGATGAGCAACCACTATTTGCTTTTCCACATAATCACCAGACAATCGGATACATTTCTGCCAACGATAAACGAGTTTTCTGAAGCCGTCGCAGAAGAAGCCGACACTCTGTTTCCACAACCAGCATCTCACAGTTCTCTCAACCGCTATTCACTTTCCCACATAATCACCAGACAATCGGATACATTTCTGCCAACGATGAACAAGTTTTCTGAAGCCGTCGCAGAAGAAGCCGACACTCTGTTTCCTCAACCAGCGTCTCACAATTCTCTCAACCACTATTCACTTTCCCACATAATCACCAGACAATTGGATACATTTCTGCCAACGATGAACAAGTTTTCTGAAGCCGTCGCAGAAGAAGTCGACACTCTGTTTCCACAATCAGCATCTAACAGTTTTCTCAACCACTATTCACTTTCCCACATAATCACCAGACAATTGGATACATTTCTGCCAACGATGAACAAGTTTTCTGAAGCCGTCGCAGAAGAAGTCGACACTCTGTTTCCTCAACCAGCGTCTCACAGTTTTCTCAACCACTATTCACTTTCCCACATAATCACCAGACAATTGGATACATTTCTGCCAACAATGAACAAGTTTTCTGAAGCCGTCGCAGAAGAAGCCGACACTCTGTTTCCTCAACCAGCGTCTCACAATTCTCTCAACCACTATTCACTTTCCCACATAATCACCAGACAATTGGATACATTTCTGCCAACAATGAACAAGTTTTCTGAAGCCGTCGCAGAAGAAGTCGACACTCTGTTTCCACAATCAGCATCTAACAGTTTTCTCAACCACTATTCACTTTTCCACATAATTACCAGACAATTGGATACATTTCTGCCAATGATGAACAAGTTTTCTGAAGCCGTCACGAAAGAAGTCGAAACTCTGTTTCCGCAACCAGCGTCTCACAGTTCTCTCAACCACTATTCACTTAATCACCAGACAATTGGAAACATTTCTGCCAATGATGAACAAGTTTTCTGAAGCCGTCGCAGAAGAAGTTGACACTCTGTTTCCACAACCAGCATCTCACAGTTCTCTCAACCACTATTCGCTTTCCCACATAATCACCAGACAATTGGATACATTTCTGCCAACGATGAACAAGTTTTCTGAAGCCGTCGCAGAAGAAGTCGACACTCTGTTTCCTCAACCAGCGTCTCACAGTTCTCTCAACCACTATTCACTTTTCCACATAATTACCAGACAGTTGGATACATTTCTGCCAACGCTGAACAAGTTTTCCGAAGCTGTCGCAGAAGAAGCCAACACTGTTTCCACAACCAGCATCTCACAGTTCTCTCAACCACTATTCACTTTTCCACATAATTACCAGACAATTGGATACATTTCTGCCAACAATGAACAACCATTATTCGCTTTTCACATAATCACCAGACAATTGGATACATTTCTGCCAACGCTGAACAAGTTTTCCGAAGCTGTCGCAGAAGAAGCCGACACTCTGTTTCCACAACCAGCATCTCACAGTTCTCTCAACCACTATTCACTTTTCCACATAATTACCAGACAGTTGGATACATTTCTGCCTACGATGAACAACCACAATTCGCTTTCCCACATAATCACCAGACAATCGGATACATTTCTGCCAACGATGAACATGTTTTTTGAATCCGTCGCAGAAGAAGTCGACACTCTGTTTCCACAACCAGCGTCTCACAGTTCTCTCAACCACTATTCGCTTTTCCACATAATCAGGAGACAATCGGATACATTTCTGCCGTCTTGAACCTCATTGACACCCTGATTCTGAAACACAGTCACAGGCTGAACTCCAACAACTGATCCAAACTGCATCAAGACAAAGGGAAAGGGTCCAGAAACCAGGCATGTTTTTTATACGTTGCCTTGCTGTTTTTCTATTTTACTCCCAAGCTTTTCTAAGTCTTATATAAAAGGCCTCGCCTGGTGGTGACTTCAGCGAGTGGGTGGGTTGTAGTCATTTTGGCTGATGGTGTAATTGGGTGGTTTGGTTGCCAAATTGTTTCCGGCAAGTAACTGTTTTATATTCGTCTCGTTGGGAGTTTTGTTTCTGAACCGAAAGAGGGGTCTCCGCAATGGCCTTAATCAATTGGAATTGGGAATCGGTCCAGCTTTGTGGAAGGAAATGGCTATCGTCAGTTTAGTACGAGGGTTGAATGAAAAGTAATGCCTCCACCTTCGTAACTCCTCAACAGGTGGCAGTACGGGTATGCGGCAGGTACTGGCTTGTTCAGTAGACTCTCCTCTACAGTTCCATTTTGGCGGGAAGCCTTAGCATTGAACGGTTGTGTTGTTAAAGTGCGAAGTATGGAACCCTGCACAGACAGTCGGTCAATGCGACTTAAGAAACGTATGCAGCTGGTACTGGCTTGTTCAGTAGACCCTCCTCTACAGTTCCATTTTGGCGGGAAGCCTTCGCATTGAACGGTTGTGTTTTTAAAGTACGAAGTATGGAACCCTGTGCAGACGATTCGTCAATGCAACTTAAGCCACGTATGCAGCAGGTACTGGCTTGTTCAGTAGACCCTCCTCTACAGTTCCATTTTGGTGGGAAGCCTTCGCATTGAACGGTTGTGTTGTTAAAGTGCGAAGTATGGAACCCTGCGCAGACGGTCGGTCAATGTGACTTAAGCAACGTATGTGGCAGGTACTGGCTTGTTCAGTAGACTCTCCTCTACAGTTCCATTGTGGTGGGAAGCCTTAGCATTGAACAGTTTTGTTGTTAAAGTGCGAAGTATGGAACCCTGAGCAGACAGTCGGTCAATGTGACTTAAACAACATGCAGTCATTTAATTCTTGACAGCAGAAGGTGTCACCCCAAAAGAGATTCATCAAAGAATGCAAGCTGTTTATGGTGATTGTGTTGATGTGAGTACTGTGCGTCGTTGGGCAAGTAAGTTTAACCATGTTGAGGTGACACCTTCTGTTGTCAAGAATTCAATGACTGCACGATGCTTAAGTCGCATTGACCGACCGTCTGCACAGGGTTCCATACTTAACACTTTAACAACACAACTGTTCAATGCCAAGGCTTCCCGCCAAAATGGAACTGTAGAGGAGAGTCTGCCGAACAAGCCAGTACCTACTGCATACCACTACTGCCATCTGTTGAGGAGTAACAAAGGTGGAGGCATTACTTTTCATTCAACCCTTGTAGCAAATGAAAGGCAAAATTAGAAAGTCTTTAAGGAACGCCCCTCGTACCTGTACTGATTTTGGGGGATTTATTGGAACGCCGGGTGCTGCAAGGAGTGACACATTTCTCCCCTATCGCCAGTAAGGGTTTCTGATGCTGAGCAGGATTCTGGGAAATGTAGTTCAGGGCAGGGCCTTTTGAATTCTCTGCCATAGGGCTCCTTGCCTTCCTAAACTACATTTCTTAGTCTTAGAAGATTCCCACTACTCTCCATTGCAGTCCATTCCACTCTCTGGTGGGGAGTCCATTCCACTTTTTGTTGCTGAGCAGGATTCTGGGAAATGTAGTTCAGGGCAGGGCCTTTTGAATTCTCTGGCATCGGGCTCCTTCCCAAACTACATTTCCTACTCCTAGAATATTCCCACTACTCTCCATTGCAGTCCATTCCACTCCCTGGTGGGGAGTCCGTTCCACTTTCTGATACTGAGCAGCATTCTGAGAAATGTAGTTCAAGGCAGGGCCTTTTGAATTCTCTGCCATAGGGCTCCTCACCTTCCCAAACTACATTTCTTACTCCTAGAAGATTCCCACTACTCTCCATTGCAGTCCATTCCACTCCCTGGTGGGGAGTCCATTCCACTTTCTGAGCCTGTAGTTCAGGGCAGGGCATTTTGAATTCTCTGCCATAGGGCTCCTCACCTTCCCAAACTACATTTCTTACTCCTAGAAGATTCCCACTACTCTCCATTGCAGTCCATTCCACTCCCTGGTGGATAGTCCATTCCACTTTCTGAGGCTGAGCCGGATTCTGGGAAATGTAGTTCAGGGCAGGCCATTTTGAATTCTCTGCCATAGGGCTCCTTGCCTTCCCAAACTACATTTCTTACTCCTAGAAGATTCCCACTCCTCTCCATTGCAGTCCATTCCACTCCTTGGTGAGAATCCATTCCAATTTCAGATGCTGAGCAGGATTCTGAGAAATGTAGTTCAGGGCAGGGCGTTTGGAATTCTCTGCCATAGGGCTCCTTGCTTTCCCAAACTACATTTCTTACTCCTAGAAGATTCCCACTACTCTCCATTCCACTCCCTGGTGGGGAGTCCATTCCACTTTCTGAGGCTGAGCCGGATTCTGAGAAATGTAGTTCAGGGAGGGCCTTTTGAATTCTCTTCCATAGGGCTCCTTGCTTTCCCAAACTACATTTCTTACTCTTAGAAGATTCCCACTACTCACCATTCCACTCCCTGGTGGGGAGTCCATTCCACTTTCTGATGCTGAGCAGGATTCAGGAAATGTAGTTCAGGGCAGGGCCTTTTGAATTCCCTGTTAAATTATTATTTTGATGTTTTTCCTCTCTTCCAGGAGAAAGCCGAGAAGGCGGCGTTGCAGGCGGAAGTGCAGAGCTTGCAGGAGAACACCCAGCGCCTCAAAGAGGCCTCCGAAACGGCCGCGGCGCAGCTCAGCCAAGTCACCCAAATGCTGGGCGGCCCGCCAACGCCACCCCACTGCCCTTGAGGCCTCTTCCTCTTCCGTGTCTTTCCGTGGCCATGGGAATCGGCGACGTGGATAGCAACAGAAACTTTGGACTGTTAACGGGTTTCCATTCCTGTCCCGTCCCAAAACTTGCCGGCCGTTGGTGTTTCTGGGGAGCACCTTATTTCGAGATGCGGTTGGGGGAAAGGAGGCTGATATTTGGGTCCAAAAAAAGGGTGGTCTTCCCAGGTTAAGGTGGGGTTTTCCAATAGACAAGACGGCATTCAATTCCCAAACGGGACCTTTTTTCTGTGTCCAAATGGGATCTTCATTTGTTCCCAAATGGGACCTTTTCTGTGTCCAAGTGGAACATTACACCATATCCAAATGGGACCTTTTCTGTGTCCAAATGGGACCTTCCTTTGTACCCAAATGGGACTTTCCACCGTGTCAAAATGGGACCTTTTCTGTGTCCAAATGGGACCCTTTCTGTGTCCAAATGGGACCCTTTCTGTGTCCAAATGGGACCTTTTCTGTGTCCAAATGGGACTTTCCTTTGTGCCCAAATGGGACTTTCCACCGTGTCAAAATGGGACCTTTTCTGTGTCCAAATGGGACCCTTTCTGTGTCCAAATGGGACCCTTTCTGTGTCCAAATAGGACGTTCCTTTGTACCCAAATGGGACTTTCCACCGTGTCAAAATGGGACCTTTTCTGTGCCCAAATGGAACCTTATTCTGTGCCCAAATAGGACATTCCACCATGTCCAAATAGGACTTTTTCTGTGCCCAAAGGGGACATTCCTTTGTGCCCAAATTGGAACCGGCTTCTGTGCCCAAATGGGACCTTCTTCTGTGCCCAAATAGAACATTCTACCATGTTCAAATTGGACCTTTTTGTGTCCAAATGGGACCCTTTCTGTGTCCAAATGAAACCTTCTACCGTGTCAAAATGGGTCCTTTTTGTGCCCAAATAGGACATTCCACTGTGTCCAAATAGGACCTTTTCTGTGCCCAAATGGGACCTTCCTGTGTGCCCAAATGGGACCTTCCTTTGTGCCCAAATGGGACCTTCCTTTGTGCCCAAATGGAACCTTCTTCTGTGCTCAAATAAGACATTCCACCATGTTAAAATGGGGCCTTTTTGTGTCCGAATGGAACCTGCCCCTGTGCCCAAATAGAACATTCCACTGTGTCCAAATGATGCCTTTTCGGTGCCCAAATAGGACATTCCACCATGTCCAAATGAAGCCTTTTCGGTGCCCAAATAGGACATTCCACCATGTTCAAATGGGACCGTTTCTGTGCCCAAATGGGACTTTCCTTTGTGCCGAAATTGGACCTTCTTCTGTGCCCAAATAGGACATTCCACCGTGTTCAAATGGGACCTTTTCTGTGCCCAAATGGGACCTTCCTTTGTGCCCAAATTGGACCTTGCTTTGTGCCCAAATGGAACCTGCTTCTGTGCTTCAATGGGACCTTCTGTGCCCAAATAGGACATTCCACCATGTTCAAATGTGGCCTTTTTGTGTCCAAATGAAGCCTTTTCTGTGCCCAAATAGGACATTCCACCATGTCCAAATGGGACCATTTTTGTGTCCAAATGGGATATTTTCTGTACCCAAATAGGGCATTCCACCATATCCAAATGAAGCCTTTTCTGTGCCCAAATAGGACATTCCACCGTGTCCAAATGGGACATTTTTGTGTCCAAATGGGATCTTTTTTGTGCCCAAATAGAACATTCCACCATGTCCAAATGAAGCCTTTTCTGTGCCCAAATAGGACATCCCATCATGTCCAAATGAAACCCCTTTTGTGTCCAAATGGGACCTTCTTCTGTGCCCAAATAGGACATTCTACCATGTTCAAATGGGACCTTTTCTGTGCCCAAATGGGACCTTCCTTTATGCCGAAATAGAACCGTCTTCTGTCATATTTGAACCTTATTATGTGTCCAAATATGACATTCCATCATGTTCAAATGGGACCTTTTTTGTATCCAAATGGGACCTTTTCTGTGCCCAAATGGGACCTTCCTTTGTGCCCAAATGGAACCGTCCTCTGTGCCCAATTGGGACCTTCTTCTGTGCCCAAATATGACATTCCACCATGTCCAAATGGGACTTTTTCTGTGCCCAAATAGGACTTTACACCATGTCCAAATGGGACCATATTCTGTTCCCAAATGGGACCTTCTTCTGTGCCCAAGTGGGACATTCCATCATGTCCAAATGGAACCTTCTTCTGTGCCCAAATGGGAACTCCCACTGTGTCCAAATGGGACCTTCTTCTGTGCCCAAATGGGAACTCCCACTGTGTCTAAATGGGACCTTCTTCTGTGCCCAAATGGAACCGTCCTCTGTGCCCAATTGGGACCTTCTTCTGTGCCCAAATATGACATTCCACCACCTCCAAATGGGACCTTCTTCTGTGCCCAAATGGGACCTCCTTCTGTGCCCAAATGGGACTTCCTTTCCACTCCCCTTATGGGACAACCGCCCCATTTCCCCGGTTGCGTTTGCGCGCCACTTTGAAGCCGTAGGCCCCTCTTAGCTGTCGATAGGGTTGGGGTGGGTTGGATACGTGGGGTTGTTGTTGTGTTGTTGTTTCTACTGGATTTAAGACATTTGGAGCCCCTCCACAAAGGTCGGAAACGGGGAGGAAAACACAATTCTTCAGGCAATAACTGCAGACCATCCTCGAAGTGAGAGAGAAGGTCAAGAGAAGGTTGGACACGCCTTGGCCGCTCCTCCTCTCCCGTGTCTCCTTCCTTCCCTCCTCTCCAAGTTATGGCACTGATTTGGGTTTTGCCCAGACCCAGATACCTAAGTAACTGTGAATCGTTTTGGAAAAACTGTGACCTCGTTTCTCCATCTTCTGCGGGACGAAGGAGGACGAATGATTATTACTATTTTTCCTACTCTTTCTCTCGCCTCTCGCGGTGCTGCCCCATTCCGTCCGCGTCCGAAAGGACTCCAAAGGCCATCTAGTCCTAACCTGTTTGGACGCCGAGGAAGGAAGTCCCGCCCTCTTCGAAGGTAGTCCGTCCCACTGTTGAGAAGCCTATTTGCCCTTCCTCGGAGTCCGGTAGAAAACGGAGTTTGCTCCATCTTCCCGTAGGTATCTCAGGATATATGGGGCTTCCTCCTTCCTTTGGTCGTTCCTAAGCACCCTGCACATATTTCCCCATCCCTTCTTTCCGGGACCAAGGTCAAAAGGGGAAGCAAGGGAAGGAGAGTACTGTTATCCACCTTTGTCTTCCTCCCGTCCATATTTGAACTGAATGTACAGACTTAGCAGTCCCCTTCCTTGTGCAATAAAGTCTTGGTCTGCAGCCATACAATGGGTTTGGGCTCTCACTTTTGCCAACGAAGGACTTCAGAAGCCGGGAAGTGTTTGGAATGAAATGGATGATTTCCCTCCCGTCATCACACTGTTAAATGTATCCGTGTTACTCGGTTGTACTCGGCATTCTTTCCGTTCATTTGCCATCACACTGTCATCGCTAGGCTTACTTACTTAGGCGATCCCTCGTAGTCCGAGGATGATGATGATGATTATTATTATTATTAGGCTTGGTTGATCGTGTTCGTTAGTTTCTAAACTCGTTAGGAATCCGTATTTAAATTAGCTTTCGATCCAGTATCGAGCCGTGCAGGAATAGTGTGAGGAGTAATTAAGAATCGAAACAATTTTTCCAATTTTCGTAATTATTTTCGTATGTATTATTATATTATATTATATTATATTATATTATAATATTATATTATATTATATTATAATTGTATATTATTATATTATATTATAATAATAATAATTATTATTTATTATTTATTTTGGTTGATCATGTTCGTTAGTTTCTCAACTCGTTATGAATTCGTATTTAAATTAGCTTTTGATCCAATATCGAGCCATGCAGGAAGAGTGTGAGGAGTAATTAAGAATCGAAACAATTTTTTCCAATTTTCGTAATTATTTTCGTATGTATTATTATATTATATTATTATATTATATTATAATTGTATATTATTATATTATATTATAATAATTATTATTTATTATTTATTTTGGTTGATCATGTTCGTTAGTTTCTAAACAGGAATAGTGTGAGGAGTAATTAAGAATGGAAACAATTTTTCCAATTTTCGTAATTATTTTCGTATGTATTATTATATTATATTATATTATATTATAATTGTATATTATTATATTAGATAATAATAATTATTATTATTATTATTTAATATTTATTTTGGTTGATCATGTTCGTTAGTTTCTAAACTCATTACGAATTCGTCTTTAAATTAGCTTTCGATCCAATATCGAACCATGCAGGAAGAGTGTGAGGAGTAATTAAGAATCGAAACAATTTTTCCAATTTTTGTAATTATTTTCGTATGTATTATTATATGATGTTATAATTATATATTATTATATAATAATAATTATTATTATTATTATTTATTATTTATTTTGGTTGATCATGTTCGTTAGTTTCTAAACTCGTTATGAATCCGTATTTAAATTAGCTTTCGATCCAGTATTGAGCCATGCAGGAATAGTGTGAGGAGTAATTAAGAATCGAAACAATTTTTCCAATTTTCGTAATTATTTTCGTAATTATTTTCGTATGTATTATATTATATTATATTATATTATATTATATTATATTATAATTGTATATTATTATATTATATAATAATAATAATAATAATAATAATAATAATAATTATTATTATTATTATTTATTTTGGTTGATCATGTTCGTTAGTTTCTAAACTCGTTATGAATTCGTATTTAAATTAGCTTACACAGGCCGAGGCCTCAACAACACAACATAACAATACAATCTAAGCAAATCAAAACAATTACAACAAAATAAAGCAAAATGAACAACAGGCAGTAAACAATACACTAAAGCACAATAAAACTGACCTTGAAGGAGCTGGGGGTGGTGACAGCTGACAGGGACCTCTGGCGTGGGCTGGTCCATGAGGTCACGAAGAGTCGGAAACGACTGAACGAATGAACAACAACAACAAACAATAAAACTGGGCCAGGCCAGAGTAATGGGTACAAGGTTAAAAGTGCTGATGTGACAGGTGGTATATATGAGGCTTCTAGGGCAAGTGCGGTGTGCGGTGTGTAGTGTGTGGTGTGCGGTGTGCAGCAATCATTGGTTCTGGTAAAGTGCTTCTGGGACTTGGTATTGGAGATTTCCTAATCTGGGAAGGCACATCGGAACAGCCAGGTCTTCACTTTCTTTCTGAAGACTGCCAATGTAGGGGCCTGTCTAAGATCTTTGGGGAGGGTGTTCCAAAGTTGGGGGGCCACCACAGAAAAGGCCCTGTCCTGCGTCCCCACCAAACGCGCTTGCGACGCAGGCGGGATCACGAGCGGGGCCTCTCCAGATGACCGAAGTGAACGTGTGGGTTCGTAGACAGAGATGCGGTCACGCAGGTAGGGTGGTCCCAAACCGTTCAGGGCTTTGTAGTTCAGCACCTGCACCTTAAATTGGGCTCGGAAGATAAACGGCAGCCAGTGGAGCTCCTTGAACAGGAGGGTTGACTTCTCTCTGTAATGGGCCCCCGTTAACATCCTGGCCGCTGCTCGTTGGACCAGTTGGAACTTCCGAGCTGTCTTCAAGGGCAGCCCCACGTAGAGCGCATTGTAGTAGTCCAATCTGGAGGTGACCAAGGCATGGACCACTCCACCAGATCAGCCTTCGCGAGGTATGGTCGCAGTTGGCGCATGAGTCTTAATTGTGCGAAAGCCCTCCCGGACACCACCGACGCCTGAGTCTCAAACGTAAGCGATGAGTCCAAGAGGACTCCCAAACTGCGGACCTGTGACTTCAGGGGGAGTGCAACCCCGTCCAGCACAGGTTGCCACCCTATACCCCTGTCCGGTTTACGATCGACCAGAAGGACCTCTGTCTTGTCGGGATTGATCTTCAGCTTGTTCCTCCTCATCCAGATCGACACAGCGGCCAGGCACTTGTCCAACACCCGAGGGGCTTCCTTGGAGTTAGGTGGAAATGAGTAGTAGAGTTGCGTGTCATCTGCGTAGAGGTGGCACCTAACTCCAAAACTCCGGATGACCTCTCCCAGCGGTTTCATGTAGATATTAAAGAGCATGGGAGACAGAATAGAGCCTTGCGGGACCCCACAGGTCAAGGGCCAGGGGTCCGAGCAGGCGTCTCCCAGCTTCACCATCTGGGATCGACCCTCCAGGAAGGACCGAAGCCACAACAGCAGCGTGCCCCCGAGACGAGTTGGGAAACTGTGTCTCCCAGAATGCAGAGCATGACATGGCATAATAATAATAATAATAATAATAATAATAATGGGTCCCAACTGCATTTATTCTCCAGTGCAGATGCACTCAGAGAAGGATGTGGACCTTGGGAAACTATAACTCCCAGGAGGACTTCACTGCATGGAGCCATGGCATGTAAAGTGGGGTGCAAGGGCATTCATTCCATGCTATAAATGCACCCAGAGAAGGGCATGGACCTTGGGGAACTATAACTCCCAGGAGGACTTCATCGCATGGAGACACGGCATTTAAAGTGGGGTGCAAGGGCATTCATTCCATGCTATAAATGCACCCAGAGAAGGGCATGGACCTTGGGGAACTATAACTCCCAGGAGGACTCCGTCGCATGGAGACACGGCATGTAAAGTGGGGTGCAAGGGCATTCATTCCATGCTATAAATGCACCCAGAGTAGGGCATTGACCTTGGGAAACTATAACTCCCAGGAGAACTCCATCGCATGGAGACACGGCATGTAAAGTGGGGTGCAAGGGCATTCATTCCATGCTATAAATGCATCCAGAGTAGGGCATTGACCTTGGGAAACTATAACTCCCAGGAGAACTCCATCGCATGGAGACACGGCATGTAAAGTGGGGTGCAAGGGCATTCATTCCATGCTATAAATGCACCCAGAGTAGGGCATGGACCTTGGGGAACTATGACTCCCAGAACTGCACAGCATGACATGGCATAATAATAATAATGGATGTGGACCTTGGGAAACTATAACTCCCAGGAGGACTCCATCGCATGGAGACACGGCATTTAAAGTGGGGTGCAAGGGCATTCATTCCATACTATAAATGCACCCAGAGAAGGGGTGTGGACCTTGGGGAACTATAACTCCCAGGACTGCAAAGTATGGAGTTATAGTATTCCAAGTAAGGGCCATCTCCATTCGTTCTGCAGTGTACATGCACTCAGACAAGGTTCTGGGTGCATCTAAACTGCAATTCCCAAGGGCATTCGTTTCATACTGTAAATGCACCAAGTAAAGGGTGTGAACCTTGGAAAACTATGGCTCCCAGGACCGCACGGCATGGAAACATATAATAATAATAATAATAATAATAATAATAATAATATAATAAATAATGGGTTCCGATGGCATTTGTTCTCCAGTGCTGATGCACCCAGAGAAGGGTGTGGACCTTGGGGAACTATAACTCCCAGGACTGCAAAGCATGGAGTTATGGTATTTCAAGTAAGGGTCATCTGCAGTGTAGATGCACTCAGACAAGGATCTGGGTGCATCTAAACTGCAATTCCCAAGGGCATTAATTTCATACTGTAAATGCACCAAGAAAAGAGTGTGAACCTTGGAAAACTATGGCTCCCAGGACCGCACGGCATGGAGACATTGTATGATGATGATGATGGTGGCGGTGGTGGTGGTGGTGATGGCATTTAAAATGGGTTCTGATGGCATTTGTTCTCCAGTGCAGATGCACCCAGAGAAGGGTGCGGACCTTAGGGAACTATAACTCCCAGGACTGCAAAGTATGGAGTTACGGTATTCCAAGTAAGGGCCATCTGCATTCATTCTGCAGTGTAGACGCACCTAGACAAGGTTCTGGGTGCATCTAAACTGCAATTCCCAAGGGCATTTGTTTCATACTGTAAATGCACCAAGGAAAGAGTGTGAACCTTGGAAAACTATGGCTCCCAGGACCGCACGGCATGGAGACATATCATAATAATAATAATAATAAATAATGGGTTCCGACGGCATTTGTTCTCCAGTGCTGATGCACCCAGAGAAGGGTGCGGACCTTGGGAAACTATAACTCCCAGGACTGCAAAGTATGGAATTACGGTATTCCAAGTAAGGGCCATCTGCATTCGTTCTGCTGTGTAGACGCACCCAGACAAGCTTCTGGGTGCATCTAAACTGCAATTCCCAAGGGCATTCATTTCATACTGTAAATGCACCAAGAAAAGAGTGTGAACCTTGGAAAACTATGGCTCCCAGGACCGCACGGCATGGAGACATATAATAATAATAATAATAATAATAATAATAATAATAATGGGTTCTGATGGCATTTGTTCTCCAGTGCTGATGCACCCAGAGAAGGGTGTGGACCTTGGGGAACTATAACTCCCAGGACTGCAAAGTATGGAGTTATGGTATTTCAAGTAAGGGTCATCTGCAGTGTAGATGCACTCAGACAAGGTTCTGGGTGCATCTAAACTGCAATTCCCAAGGGCATTCATTTCATACTGTAAATGCACCAAGGAAAGAGTGTGAACCTTGGAAACTATGGCTCCCAGGACCGCATGGCATGGAGACATATCATAATAATAATAATAATAATAATAATAATAATAATAATAATAATAATATAATAAATAATGGGTTCTGACGGCATTTGTTCTCCAATGCAGATGCACCCAGAGAAGGGGTGTGGACCTTGGGGAACTATAACTCCCAGGACTGCAAAGTATGTAGTTACGGTATTCCAAGTAAGGGCCATCTGCATTCATTCTGCAGTGTAGACGCACCTAGACAAGGTTCTGGGTGCATCTAAACTGCAATTCCCAAGGACATTCGTTTCACACTGTAAATGCACCAAGGAAAGAGTGTGAACCTTGGAAAACTATGGCTCCCAGGACCGCACGGCATGGAGACATTGCATAATAATAATAATAATAATAATAATAATAATAATTTAAAAAATAATGAGTTCCGACGGCATTTGTTCTCCAGTGCAGATGCACCCAGAGAATGGGTGTGGACCTTGGGAAACTATAACTCCCAGGACTGCAAAGTATGGAGTTACGGTATTTCAAGTAAGGGCCATCTGCATTCATTCTGCAGGGTAGACGCACCTAGACAAGGTTCTGGGTGCATCTAAACTGCAATTCCCAAGGACATTCGTTTTACACTGTAAATGCACCAAGGAAAGAGTGTGAACCTTGGGGAACTATAACTCCCAGGACTGCAAAGTATGGAGTTATAGTTTTCCAAGTAAGGGCCATCTGCATTCGTTCTGCAGTGTAGATGCACCTGGACAAGGTTCTGGGTGCATCTAAACTGCAATTCCCAAGGGCATTCGTTTCATACTGTAAATGCACCAAGGAAAGAGTGTGAACCTTGGAAAACTATGGCTCCCAGGACCTCACGGCATGGAAACTAATAATAAAAAATAAATAAATAAATAAATAATGGGTTCCGACTGCATTTGTTCTTCAGTGCAGGTGCACTCAGAGAAGGGTGTGGACCTTGGGAAACTATAACTCCCAGGACTGCAAAGTATGGAGCTATGGTATTCCAAGTAAGGGCCATCTGCATTCGTTCTGCAGTGTAGACGCACCCAGACAAGGTTCTGGGTGCATCTAAACTGCAATTCCCAGGACCGCACGGCATGGAGACATTGTATGATGATGATGATGATGGTGGTGGTGGTGGTGATGGCATTTAAAATGGGTTCCGATGGCATTTGTTCTCCAGTGCAGATGCACTCAGAGAAGGGTGCGGACCTTGGGGAACTATAACTCCCAGGACTGCAAAGTATGGAGCTATGGTATTCCAAGTAAGGGCCATCTGCATTCGTTCTGCAGTGTAGACGCACCCAGACAAGGTTCTGGGTGCATCTAAACTGCAATTCCCAGGACCGCACGGCATGGAGACATTGTATGATGACGATGATGATGGTGGTGGTGGTGGTGATGGCATTTAAAATGGGTTCCGATGGCATTTGTTCTCCAGTGCAGATGCACTCAGAGAAGGGTGCGGACCTTGGGGAACTATAACTCCCAGGACTGCAAAGTATGGAGTTACGGTATTTCAAGTAAGGGTCATCTGCAGTGTAGCTGCACTCAGATAAGGTTCTGGGTGCATCTAAACTGCAATTCCCAAGAGCATTCGTTTCATACTGTAAATGCACCAAGAAAAGAGTGTGAACCTTGGAAAACTATGGCTCCCAGGACTGCACGGCATGGAGACATATCATAATAATAATAATAATAATAATAATAATAATAATAATAATGGGTTCCGACGGCATTTGTTCTCCAGTGCAGATGCACCCAGAGAAGGGGTGTGGACCTTGGGGAACTATAACTCCCAGGACTGCAAAGTATGGAGTTACGGTATTCCAAGTAAGGGCCATCTGCATTCATTCTGCAGTGTAGACGCACCTAGACAAGGTTCTGGGTGCATCTAAACTGCAATTCCCAGGACCGCACGGCATGGAGACATTGTATGATGATGATGATGATGGTGGTGGTGGTGGTGATGGCATTTAAAATGGGTTCCGATGGCATTTGTTCTCCAGTGCAGATGCACTCAGAGAAGGGTGCGGACCTTGGGGAACTATAACTCCCAGGACTGCAAAGTATGGAGTTATAGTATTCCAAGTAAGGGCCATCTGCATTCGTTCTGCAGTGTACATGCACTCAGACAAGGTTCTGGGTGCATCTAAACTGCAATCCCCAAGGGCATTCGTTTCATACTGTAAATGCACCAAGGAAAGAGTGTGAACCTTGGGGAACTATAACTCCCAGGACTGCAAAATATGGAGTTATAGTATTCCAAGTAAGGGCCATCTGCATTCGTTCTGCAGTGTACATGCACTCAGACAAGGTTCTGGGTGCATCTAAACTGCAATCCCCAAGGGCATTCGTTTCATACTGTAAATGCACCAAGGAAAGAGTGTGAACCTTGGGGAACTATAACTCCCAGGACTGCAAAGTATGGAGCTATGGTATTTCAAGTAAGGGCCATCTGCATTCATTCTGCAGTGTAGATGCACCCAGTGTAGATTCTGGTTGAATCTAAGCTGGAATTCCCAAGGGCATTCGTTTCATGCTGTAAATGCACCAAGAAAAGGGTGTGAACCTTGGAAAACTATGGCTCCCAGGACCGCACGGCATGGAGACATTGTATGATGACGATGATGATGGTGGTGGTGGTGGTGATGGCATTTAAAATGGGTTCTGATGGCATTTGTTCTCCAGTGCAGATGCACTCAGAGAAGGGTGCGGACCTTGGGGAACTATAACTCCCAGCACTGCATAGCATGGAGCTCTGTTACTTAAAGTGGGCCTTGCCTGCTTTCATAAAGCCAGGCCGGAAGCGTCTCCGTGCTCGTCCGGGCATGCCCTCGGGAGACCTGTATTTTGCGGTTTTGTTTCTTCCTTTCCGGCCGTATAATTAGGTGGGCGAAATCTTCAGTTTGCCTCGGGTGCTTCTATAATCAATATAACGGACCCCGGGGGAGTTTTAGTTCTCCTTGGCCCCTTCCTTTTGCATTCTCCCAACAAACAGATCCCTTTGAGCCCTGCTTTGTCTTCCCAAAGCAACTTTTCAGTGCAAGGAATGGACACCAAAGGGTTGTGTATGGAAATGGATAAGCATTTGTGCATGTAAACAATCGTTTTTAGTTTGCATACAATCCAACCCAAGGGCTCTCTAGTCCAACCCGCTTTTGCCAAGTAAACAATAGAAGCCTAGTGTCTAGATCTAGGGAAGTCATGCTCCCCTTGCTCTATTCCGCTTTGGTTAGACCACATCTGGAATATTGTGTCCAATTCTGGGCACCACAATTCAAGAGAGATATTGACAAGCTGGAATGTGTCCAGAGGAGGGCGACTCAAATGATCAAGGGTCTGGAGAACAAGCCCTATGAGGAGCGGCTTAAGGAGCTGGGCATGTTTAGCCTGAAGAAGAGAAGGATGAGAGGAGATATGATAGCCATGTATAAATATGTGAGAGGAAGCCACAGGGAGGAGGAGGGAGCAAGCTTGTTTTCTGCTTCCCTGGAGACTAGGACGCAATGGAACAATGGCTTCAAACTACAATCTGAACATGAGGAAGAGCTTCCTGACTGTGAGAGCCGTTCAGCAGTGGAACTCTCTGCCCCGGAGTGTGGTGGAGGCTCCTTCTTTGGAAGCTTTTAAACAGAGGCTGGATGGCCATCTGTCAGGGGTGATTTGAATGCAATATTTCTGCTTCTTGGCAGAATGGGGTTGGACTGGATGGCCCAGGAGGTCTCTTCCCACTCTAAGATTCTATGATTCAATGTTAGGAAGACACAACCCAAGCCCTCCCAGGAGATGGCCATCTAGATTTTGAACATGTTTTTGTGGTTTTGAACTGGGACTTTAATGCATATTGGTATATTTTAAATTGTACTTCCAAGCCATTGAATGGTGATCAGCTGAAACATTCACACCTAGCCCCAGCAGACAAAAGTCCTTTGTCCCACCCTGGTCATTCCACAGATATATAAACCCATTTTTCCTGTTTCCAACAGACCTCGCTACCTCTGAGGATGCTTGCCATAGATGCAGGCGAAACGTCAGGAGAAAAATGGCCTCCAGAACATGGCCATATAGCCCGGAAAAACCTACAACAACCCATTCCCCATATTGTTCATTCGCTTTGCGTCTCCTTGTGGAGATAAAAAGTGGGGTATAAATAAACATAATAATAGTAACAATAGTAATAATAATAATATTATTAATAATAATAATAATACATTCTAATACTAATAATAAATACATAGCCGTCTTGAGTCTCCTTGTGGGGAGAAAAAGCAGGGTGCAAATAATAATAATAATAATAATAATAATAATAATAATAATAATAATAATAAAGCATTTGACTCACTGGCACATTGTTGGATTATCAAATGTCTAGATGTCATCGGGGTTTGTGAAAATATTAGAACAAGCCAGTAAAGGTGGTCCCAGTGGTGACTGGCACACTGGGTGCAGTGCCTAAAGACCTTGGCCTGCACTTAAAGACAATCGGCGCTGACTAAATTACCTCCTGCCAGTTAATAATAATAATAATAATAATAATAATAATAATAATAATAATAAAGCATTTGATTCATTGGCACATTGTTGGTTTATCAAATGTCTAGATGTCATCGGGGTTTGTGAAAATATTAGAACAAGCCAGTAAAGGTGGTCCCAGTGGTGACTGGCACACTGGGTGCAGTGCCTAAAGACCTTGGCCTGCACTTAAAGACAATCGGCGCTGACTAAATTACCACCTGCCAGTTAATAATAATAATAATAATAATAATAATAATAATAATAAAGCATTTAACTCACTGCCACCTTGTTGGATTATCAAATGTCTAGATGTCATTGGGGTTGGTGAAAATATTAGAACAAGCCAGTAAAGGTGGTCCCAGTGGTGACTAGCACACTGGGTGCAGTGCCTAAAGACCTTGGCCTGCACTTAAAGACAATCAGCGCTGACTAAATTACCACATGCCAGTTAATAATAATAATAATAATAATAATAATAATAATAATAATAAGGTGACAGCAGGATTGAAGAGAAATAACTGGAAAAGTTGACACGATATGAGGATTTAAAGATCTAACTGCAAAGACTCTGGCACAAGCCAGTCAAGGGGGTCCCAGTGGTGATCGGTACACTGGGTGCAGTGCTTCAAGACCTTGGCCTGCACTCAAACACAATTGGCACTGACAAAATTACCATCTGCCAGCTGCAGAAGGCCACCTTACAGGGATCTGCACGTATTATTTGCCGATACATCACACAGTCGTAGACACTTGCTGTGCACTCATCTTGTTGTGTTTCAAATTATTATTATTATTATTATTATTATTATTATTATTATTATTTTGCTACAAAACTCTTGTGTTCTTAAAGAAAATAATATTTTTAATATATATATGTGTGTGTGTGTGTGTGTGCCGGATAGGTACCTATTGATCTACTCGCATTTGCATGTTTTCAAATTGCTAAGTTGGCGGAAGCTGGGGCTAACAGTGGGAGCTCACACCGCTCCCTGGATTTGAACCTGCAACCTTTCAGTCAGCAAGTTCAGCAGCTCAGCGATTTAACCCACTGCGCTACCGGGGGCTCCTTAGCTCCATTTGATTACACTGTTGGTCATAAGACTTAAGTGTTGGGGACTCGGAATGAAATGTCAACAAATACTCAGGATAATGATGGAGCCAAAGAGCATATTTTCTTTTTTCCATCTCCCCACCTCCATCCCTGCAACATCTGACATGCATCCTAACACACACACACTCTTCCACACATACAGAAAAAGACACCAAACTGGTTTCGTTTTGTCAAAAACGTTCCCTTTACTATCAAGACAATCGGCAAACGTCGATCCCATCTGTCCGCAGACTCATTAATATCCCCCTTTCGACTTCCCTCCCCAAAAACTGACATCTTAAGCAGCTGGAAAGCCAGTCCAAATTATGGAGATCTGGAAGAGAAAGGAGTCTGGAGGTCTTCGTCTTGACTCCGGAATTTCAACCCAAAGCTAAAGCGTTTGGAAGGGCTTTGTGTCCGTCTGAGCACACTTTCGGAGGAAGACGTTGCTTTGTTGTGTTCCGTCTCGCAGAACGAACGGCATCTTTCAAGTCTTTCCTTGGTTACGAGTCACAGAAAAGTCCATCCGGAGATGGAGCAAATGCCACTCCGCACAGAGCGCAAAACCTGTGTCTTTTCGGCGTTCACCACTCTGCACAGCGGGCAAAACCTGTGCCGTTTCGGCATTCGACTCTCACTGATGTTCAGTCTGAAACCTTCGGAGGAAGACGGTGCTTTGTTGTGTTCCATCTCGCAGAACGAATGGCATCTTTCAAGTCTTTCCTTGGTTGTGAGTCACAGAAAAGTCCATCCGGAGATGGAGCAAATGCCACTCTGCACAGCGCGCAAAATCTGTGTCTTTTCGGCATTCGCCACTCTGCACAGCCGGCAAAAGCTGTGCCGTTTCGGCATTCGACTCTCACTGATGTTCAGTCTGAAACCTTCGGAGGAAGACGGTGCTTTGTTGTGTTCCGTCTCGCAGAACGAACGGCATCTTTCAAGTCTTTCCTTGGTTACGAGTCACAGAAAAGTCCATCCGGAGATGGAGCAAATGCCACTCCGCACAGCACGCAAAACCTGTGTCTTTTCGGCATTCGACTCTCACTGATGTTCAGTCTGAAACCTTTGGAGGAAGACGGTGCTTTGTTGTGTTCCGTCTCGCAGAACGAATGGCACCTTTCAAGTCTTTCCTTGGTTGTGAGTCACAGAAAAGTCCATCCGGAGATGGGGCAAATGCCACTCCGCACAGAGTGCAAAACCTGTGCCTTTTCGGCATTCGACTCTCACTGATGTTCAGTCTGAAACCTTCGGAGGAAGACGGTGCTTTGTTGTGTTCCGTCTCGCAGAACGAATGGCACCTTTCAAGTCTTTCCTTGGTTGTGAGTCACAAAAGTCCATCCGGAGATGGAGCAAATGCCACTCCGCACAGAGCGCAAAACCTGTGCCGTTTCGGCATTCGACTCTCACTGATCTTCAGTCCAAATATCAGTGAGAGCAGTTGGCTCCTTTTACTTCAAAATGGCTTCTTCGGCCAAGCGAGATTGTCGCGTAGGCGCTGGCTTTCGGACAGCACCGACGGCCCCATCCCGGCGTGCAAAGCCAAATGTTTACAAAGATAGGCCCGCCGTCTGAACTGCTTGGGGCAATGAGAGCAACAATAGTTCCCTTCCGCGACACCAGAACGCGGCACGGTGTCGGAAGCCTGGCCCGCTTCGGGACTCTCATTCTCCTTGGTGCCCCCCGTCTGCCCTCCGCCGCGAGGTTTGTGCCAACGCCGGTGAGAGGCCAGGTTGGCCGGGCAGCTGAAAGCCTTGCTGCACTCGTGGCAACGGTACTCAACCCTCGCGATGCGGGAGCAGCAGTGTTGCGCCAGGGCGAGCGGGCCCGGGTAGGACTCTTGGCACAGCTGGCACACAAAGGCCCCTGGCAAAACAATGACGGCGTTGGGTGAGACCTCTTTCGGAGCCGCTCGTTTGGGCAACCCGTTGGCGACCGTGCAAGCCGAGCCGGAACCTGGAGATTGGGAAGTGCGTATTGGGACTGACTCAGCCAGTGCCGGCGAAGCGGAATGGAGACCACGCTGGAGGCAAGCTGTCGGTGGAATGGTCAGCGGAACAATCAGTGGAACGGTCAACGGAATGGCAATCGAGGGACTTTGGATGGGTGCCTGAGTCTCTGGGATGCCTCCAACTTTGGGCAACTTCCTATAGTTCAAGGGTAGGGATGCTGCAATGGGGAGTATTTCTTCTGGAGGTGTTCTCACTCGGTAAGAGACGGGACCTTCTCGGCGAGTTCTCTTGACCAGGAAACCACGCGGCATTTTTTTGGGGCAATCACTTTTCTGATGATAGAAGTTGCGTGGAGGCTTCTCTTTGGCACCAACAGTGGCACGCTTCTTGTTCGCACCGAAGCAACTGTTTGAAGTTGCGTGGAGGCTCGCTTCCTTGGCACCGAATGTGGCACACGTCTCGTCGGCAACTTTCACTCACTCTTCTCCCAAGGCTTACTTCCGAACGTGCGATCGCTCTTCTCCTGCTCGAAGTTGCGTGGAGGCTCGCTTCCTTGGTACCGAATGTGGCACGCGTCTCGTCGGCAACTTTCAATCACTCTTCTCCCAAGATTTACTTCCAAACATGCAGTTGCTTTTCTCCCACTTGAAGTTGGGTGGAGGCTTGCTTCCTTGGCACCGAATGTGGCACACTTCTCGCCAGCCACTTTCTATCGCTCTACTTCCAAAACTTACTTCTAAACGTGCAATTGCTTTTCTCCTGCTCGAAGTTGCGTGGAGGCTCGCTTCCTTGGTGCCGAATGTGGCACACGTCTCGTGGGCACTTTCAATCACTCTTCTCTCAAAGCTTACCTCCGAACATGCAGTTGCTTTTCTCCTGCTCGAAGTTGCGTGGAGGCTCGTTTCCTTGGCACCGATTGTGGCAAACTTCTCATCAGCAACTTTCAATCGCTCTTCTCTCAAGGCTTACTTCTGAACGTGCAATCACTTTTCTCCTGCTCGAAGTTGTGTGGAGGCTTGCTTCATTGGCACCGAATGTGGCACACGTCTCGTGGGCACTTTTCAATCACTCTTCTCAAGGCTTACCTCCGAACGTGCAGTTGCTTTTCTCCCGCTCGAAGTTGAGTAAAGGCTCGGTTCGTCGGCGCCAAATCTGGCACGTTTCTCGTCGGCAACTTTCACTCCCTCTTCTCCCAAGGCTTACTTCCGAACGCGCGATCACTTTTCGAAGTTACGTGGAGGCTCACTTCCTTGGCACCGAATGTGGCACACGTCTCGTTGGCAACTTCCAATCGCAATCTTCTCCCGAGCGTGCAGTTACTTTTCTCCTGCTCGAAGTTGCGTGCAGCGAACCTCCTTGGCACCGACGGTGGCACGCTTCTCTTTGGCGCAATCTCAATCGTCTCCCACCTCCGAACCTCACTTCCTTGGCACCGAATGTGGCACACGTCTCGTGGGCAACTTCCAATCGCAATCTTCTCCCAAGGCTTACCTCTGAGCGTGCAGTTACTTTTCTCCTGCTCGAAGTTGCGTGCAGCGGACCTCCTTGGCACTGACGGTGGCACGCTTCTCTTTGGCGCAGTCTCAATCGTCTCCCACCTCCGAACCTCACTTCCTTGGCACCGAATGTGGCACACGTCTCGTTGGCAACTTCCAATCGCAATCTTCTCCCAAGGCTTACCTCCGAGCGTGCAGTTACTTTTCTCCTGCTCGAAGTTGCGTGCAGCGGACCTCCTTGGCACTGACGGTGGCACGCTTCTCTTTGGCGCAATCTCAATCGTCTCCCACCTCCGAACCTCACTTCCTTGGCACCGAATGTGGCACACGTCTCGTTGGCAACTTCCAATCGCAATCTTCTCCCAAGGCTTACCTCCGAGCGTGCAGTTACTTTTCTCCTGCTCGAAGTTGCGTGCAGCGAACCTCCTTGGCACTGACGGTGGCACGCTTCTCTTTGGCACCGAATCTCAATCTCAATCGTCTCCCACCTCCGAACGTGCCCAAATCGTACCCACAGTCTCTTTCTTGCGTCCTTGGAACCAGCTGGGCCTCTGTGAGCCCGAATGGCAACCGCCCTCCCATATAAAGGCCGGCTCTCCCATTGTGTGGCCCAAAGGCTGCAGATGGCTGGTCTCGGGCAACCAATGGGCGCAAGGCTGGCTGCGTGGCTGGGGGTCCCGTGGGGCCCGGCGGCAGATGGGAGCTCCAGCCCCCGAGCGGCAGGCGCGTGGGTCTTGCCATTATGCAGATTGGGGGCAAGGGGTGGCACACGCCAGCAGCCCGGCACAAAAGCCGGCCCAATACCCCAGGGAGGCTGAATGCATGTGTCAATGGGGCCGGAGTTAACCCTTTGCTGGGCCTTTTGCTCAAAAAGGGGGCCCCAAATAATCCTATGTGTTGTTATGGGGTTTTTTGGGGGTATTTTATTATTGTTATTCTTATGTAATATATACATTTTGGACAACATCAAGATTGGACAGAAAGTTTGCCCATGCCTGAGCGAGCGTTTAGTATTTCAATGTATTCTACTCGAACCTTTCGTTGTGGGCAAAACGTTAGGAGAGAATGCTTCTGGAACATGGCCCGACAGCCTGGAAAACTCACAGCAACCCAGCCTACCTGCTGTTAGGAATTGTGGGAGTTGAAGTTGAAGTCCAAAATACCTGGAGGGCCAAAGTTTACAATGATGCATGTTTGCACAACTCGCAGTAAACAAAAGGTTAAAGTGGAATACATTGAAACAATACATTCAAGTAGAATACATTGAAACACTAAATGCTCGCTCAGAAAAAGGTAAACTTTGGCCCTCCAGGTATTTTGGACTTCAACTTCAACTCCCACAATTCCTAACAGCAGGTAGGCTGGGTTGCTGTGGGTTTTCCAGGCTGTCTGGCCATGTTCCAGAAGTATTCTCTCCTGACGTTTTGCCCACAGCAAAAGGTTCAAGTAGAATACATTGAAACAATACATTCAAGTAGAATACATTGAAACGCTCGCTCAGGCATGGGCAAACTTTGGCCCTCCGGGTGTTTTGGACTTCAACTCCCACAATTCCTAACAGCAGGTAGGCTGGGTTGCTGTGAGTTTTCTGGGTTGTCGGGCCATGTTCCAGAAGCATTCTCTCCTGACGTTTTGCCCACAGCAAAAGGTTCAAGTAGAATACATTGAAATACTAAACGCTCGTTCAGGCATGGGCAAACTTTGCCTCTCCAGGTGTTTTGGACTTCAACTCCCACAATTCCTAATAGCTGGTTGCTGAGTTTTCCAGGCTGCCATGTTCCAGAAGCATTCTCTCCTGACGTTTCACCCACATCTATAACAGGTATCCTCAGAGGTTGTGAGATCTGTTGCAACTAGGAAAATTGGGTTTATATACCTGTGGAATGATGTCCAGGTTGGGAGGAAGAACTTTTTGTCTGTTTGAGGCAAGTATGTATGTTTCAAGTGGCCATGAGCATTTAATGGCCTAGCAGTTTCAAGGTCTGGCTTCTTACTGCCTGGGGGAATCCTTTGTTGGGAGGTGATTAGCTCCAGCTAGAGTGCTCAAGGTCAGGGCTTCCCAGTTCTCGGTGTCTATGCCAGAGTTTTGAAAGTTGGCTTTGAGCCCATCTTTCAATCTCTTTCCCTGCCCAATAACATTCCGTTTTCCATTCTTGAGTTCGGAGTAGAGCCACTGCTTTGGGAGAATGTGGTTGGGCATCCGGACAACGTGGCCAGTCCAGCGGAGTTGATGGCAGAGTAGTATCACTTCAATTCTGGTGGTCTTTGCTTCTTCCAGCATGCTGATATTTCCCTGCCTGTCTTCCCAAGAGATTTGCAGGATTTTCTGGAAGCAGCGCTGATGGAATCGTTCTAGGGGTTGCATGTGATGTCTGTAGACAGTCCACATCTCACAGGCGTATAGCAGAGTTGGGAGGACAATAGCTTTATAAACAAGCCCGATGGTCTCCCTACGAATGTCCCGGTCCTCAAACACTCTCTGCTTCAAACGGAAGAATGCTGCACTCGCAGAGCTCAGGCGGTGTTGGATTTCAGTGTCAATGTTGACGTCTGTAGACAGTCCACGTTTCGCAGGTGTATAGCAGGGATGGGAGGACAATAGCTGTATAAACAAGCCCCTTGGTCTCCCTACGAATGTCCCGGTCCTCAAACACTCTGCTTCATTCGGAAGAATGCTGCACTCGCAGAGCTCAGGCAGTCTGTAGCCAGTCCATGTTTTGCAAGCGCAGAACAGGATTGGGAGGACAATGGCTTTATAAACAAGCACCTTGGTCTACGGATGTCCCGGCCCTCAAACTCTCTGTGCTTAATTCCCACAGCAGTGAACCCTCGTTTGCCCCAGTGATCCTGGTCCCCTTTGCTAAGACATCACCAATCCTACTCTGTGCTGGTCCCAAAATGCTGTGAGCATGACTTTTCCTGCCGAGAGATGGGTGCATGCCTTCTTTGGAGGTGGTGAGTCAGGATGCTTCCATTGCATCATCTGGACTAGTCTCAGGATCAGAGAAATGGACCCAGCTTTCACCCTGTGTGGACAGTCTGTTGACAAAGTCCTCCTAGTTTCCATTGGCACATCATTGTCAAGCCAATCCCTCTCCAATGCCAGAGATACAACTTCATGGTGTAACATTAGAAAATGTTGACCATTTCCGCTCCCTTAGCAGTCCCCTCTCCACCAAAGTTAACATCGACACCGAAATACAACACCGCCTGAGCTCTGCGAGTGCAGCATTTTTCCAAATGAAGCAGAGAGTGTTTGAGCACCGGGACATCCATAGGGATACCAAGGTGCTTGTTTATAAAGCTGTTGTCCTCCCAGCCCTGCTATACACCTGTAAACGTGGACTGTCTACAGACGTCAACATTGACACTGAAATACAACATCACCAGAGCTCTGTGAGTGCAGCATTTTTCCGAATGAAGCTGAGAGTGTTTGAGGACCGAGACATCCGTAGGGAGACCAAGTGGCTTGTTTATAAAGGTATTGTCCTCCCAACCTTGCTATACGCCTGCAAGACGTGGACTGTCTATAGATGTCAACACTGAGAGTGAAGTACAACCGCCTGAGCTCTGCAAGTGCAGCATTTTTCTGAATGAAGCAGAGGGTGTTTGAGGACCGGGACATCCATAGGGATACCAAGGAGCTTGTTTATAAAGCTATTGTCCTCCCAACCCTGCTATACGCCTGCAAAACGCGGACTGTCTACAGATGTCAACACCGAGACTGAAGTACAACACCGCCTGAGCTCTGCGAGTGCAGCATTTTTCTGAATGAAGGAGAGAGTGTTTGAGGACCGGGACATCCGTAGGGAAACCAAGGTGCTTGTTTATACAGCTATTGTCCTCCCAACCCTTCTATACGCCTACAAAACGTGGACTGTCTACAGACATTACATGCAACTCCTGGAACGATTCCATCAGCGCTGCCTCCGGAAAATCCTGTAACTCTCTTAGGAAGACAGGCAGACAAACGTCAGCGTGCTGGAAGAAGCAAAGACCACCAGCATTGAAGCAATGGTCCATCATAGGATGGGGACTGATCTGTGTTCCACTGTGTCCATTCTCAAACCTCACTCCACTTCCGCACCTGTCACATCAAGACCGTTATCATCTCGGGGTTGTATGTTGGCATGTAACCTATAGAGACTTATATCATGACACATGTGCAGTTTCGCCGCCCTGTGATAAATAGAAGTGGGTCAGTTGAAATCTTTAATGAACACCCCTCGTGTGTAAAAAAGAAAATACATTATAATGTTCATGCTTATCTTCTTGCCTAATTGGATTTACCTATTCCTTTAAAGTGCTTTTTCCTTAGATGCTTCTCACTTATCTATATCAATTAAAATGTAATGTCCTTTTGTGGAATTAGCATAACTCAAAAACCACTGGACGAATTGACACCAAATTTGGACACAAGACAACAATCAGGCCAACGAGTGACCATCGCTCATAAAAACACTGAAAAACACAGCGGAAGGGACTTAAAACGCCAAAAAAAGAAAATACATTACAATGTTCCTGCTTATCTTCTTACCTAATTGGATTTACCTATTCCTTTAAAGTGGTTTTTACTTAGAAGCTTTTTACTTTATCCATATAAATAAAAACGTAATGTTCGTTTGTGGAATTAGCATAATTCAAAAACCACTGGACAAATTGACATCAGGTTTGGACGCAAGACACCTCTCAGGCCAACAAATGACCGTCACTCATAAAAACACTGAAAAACACAGCAGAAGGGATATAAAAAGCCAAAAACAGAAAATATATTACAATGCTCATGCTTATCTTCTTACATCGTTGGATTTACCTATTCCTTTAAAGTGCTTTTTACTTAGATGCTTTTTACTTATCTATATCAATAAAAAGGTAATGTCCGTTTGTGGGATTAACAGAACTCAAAAACCACTGGACGAATTGACACCAAATTTGGACACAAGACACTTATCAGGCCAACGAGTGACCATCACTCATAAAGAACACCAAAAAAAATCATAGCAGAAGAGACTTAAAAATCCAAAAAGAAAAAGAAAATGCATTACAATGTTCCTGTTTATCTTCTTACCTAATTGGATTTACCTATTCCTTTAAAGTGCTTTTTTACTTAGATGCTTTTTACGTATTTATATAAATAAAAAGGTAATGTCCGTTTGTGGGATTAGCATAACTCAAAAACTACTGGACGAATTGACACCAAATTTGGACACAAGACACCTATCAGGCCAACGAGTGAGCATCACTCATAAAAACACTGGAAAACATAGCAGAAGGGACTTGAAATGCCAAAAAAAGAAAATATTTTACAATGTTCATGCCTATCTTAAAAGCCAGAAAAAGAAAAAGAAAAGAAAATACATTACAATGTTCATGGTTATCTTCTCACCTAATTGGATTTACCTATTCCTTTAAAGTGCTTTTTACCTAGAAGCTTTTTATCTATATCAATAAAAATGTAATATTCATTTGTGGGATTAGCATAATTCAAAAACCACTGGACAAATTGACACCAAATTTGGACACAAGACAGGTATCAGGCCAACGAGTGACCATCACTCATAAAAACACTGAAAAACACAGCGGAAGGGACTTTAAAAGCCAAAAAAAGAAAATACATTATAATGTTCCTGCTTATCTTCTTACCTAATTGGATTTACCTATTCCTTTAAAGTGCTTTTCTACTTAGATGCTTTTTACTTATCTATATCAATAAAAAGGTAATGGTTGTTTGTGGGATTAGCATAACTCAAAAACCACTGGACGAATTGACACCAAATTTGGACACAAGACACCTCTCAGGCCAACAAGTGACCATCACTCATAAAAACACTGAAAAACACAGCAGAAGGGACTTAAAATGCCAAAAAAGAAAAGAAAATATATTACAATGTTCATGCTTATCTTCTTACCTAATTGGATTTACCTATTCCTTTAAAGTGCTTTTTTACTTAGAAGCTTTTTACTTTATCTATATAAATAAAAAGGTAATGTTTGTTTGTGGGATTAGCAGAACTCACAAACCACACAAAACACAGCGGAAGGGGCTTTAAAAGCCCCAAAAAAGGAAAGAATATACATTACAATGTTCATAGAATCATAGAATCAAAGAGTTGGAAGAGACTTCATGGGCCATCCAGTCCAACCCCCTTCCAAGAAGCAGGAATATTGCATTCAAATCACCCCTGACAGATGGCCATCCAGCCCCTGTTTAAAAGCTTCCAAAGAAGGAGCCTCCATCATGCTTACCTTCTTACCTAATTGGATTTACCTATTCCTTTAAAGTGTTTTTTTACTTTATCTATATAAATAAATGGACACCAAATTTGGACACAAGACACCTCTCAGGCCATCGAATGACCGTCACTCATAAAAACACTGAAAAACAAAGCGGAAGGGACTTTAAAAGCCAAAAACAGAAAATACATTACAATGTTCATGCTTACCTTCTTACCTAATTGGATTTACCTATTCCTTTAAAGTGCTTTTTACTTAGAAGCTTTTTACTTTATCTATATAAATAAAAACGTAATGTTCGTTTGTGGGATTAGCAGAACTCACAAAGCACACAAAACACAGCGAAAGAATATACATTACAATGTTCATGCTTACCTTCTTACCTAATTGGATTTACCTATTCCTTTAAAGTGCTTTTTTACTTAGAAGCTTTTTACTTTATCTATATAAATAAAAAGGTAATGTTCGTTTGTGGGATTAGCAGAACTCACAAAGCACACAAAACACAGCGAAAGAATATACATTACAATGTTCATGCTTACCTTCTTACCTAATTGGATTTACCTATTCCTTTAAAGTGCTTTTTTACTTTATCTATATAAATAAATGGACACCAAATTTGGACACAAGACACCTCTCAGGCCATCGAATGACCGTCACTCATAAAAACACTGAAAAACACAGCGGAAGGGACTTAAAAAGCCAAAAAAAGAAAATACATTACAATGTTTCTGCTTATCTTCTTACCCAATTGGATTTACCTATTCCTTTAAAGTGCTTTTTACTTAGAAGCTTTTTACTTTATCTATATAAATAAAAACGTAATGTTCGTTTGTGGGATTAGCAGAACTCACAAAGCACACAAAACACAGCGAAAGAATATACATTACAATGTTCATGCTTACCTTCTTACCTAATTGGATTTACCTATTCCTTTAAAGTGCTTTTTTACTTAGAAGCTTTTTACTTTATCTATATAAATAAAAACGTAATGTTCGTTTGTGGGATTAGCAGAACTCACAAAGCACACAAAACACAGCGAAAGAATAAACATTACAATGTTTATGCTTACCTTCTTACCTAATTGGATTTACCTATTCCTTTAAAGTGCTTTTTTACTTTATCTATATAAATAAATGGACACCAAATTTGGACACAAGACACCTCTCAGGCCAACGAGTGACCGTCACTCATAAAAACACTGAAAAACAAAGCGGAAGGGACTTTAAAAGCCAAAAACAGAAAATACATTACAATGTTCATGCTTACCTTCTTACCTAATTGGATTTACCTATTCCTTTAAAGTGCTTTTTTACTTAGAAGCTTTTTACTTTATCTATATAAATAAAAACGTAATGTTCGTTTGTGGGATTAGCAGAACTCACAAAGCACACAAAACACAGCGAAAGAATATACATTACAATGTTCATGCTTACCTTCTTACCTAATTGGATTTACCTATTCCTTTAAAGTGCTTTTTTACTTAGAAGCTTTTTACTTTATCTATATAAATAAAAACGTAATGTTCGTTTGTGGGATTAGCAGAACTCACAAAGCACACAAAACACAGCGAAAGAATAAACATTACAATGTTTATGCTTACCTTCTTACCTAATTGGATTTACCTATTCCTTTAAAGTGCTTTTTTACTTTATCTATATAAATAAATGGACACCAAATTTGGACACAAGACACCTCTCAGGCCAACGAGTGACCGTCACTCATAAAAACACTGAAAAACAAAGCGGAAGGGACTTTAAAAGCCAAAAACAGAAAATACATTACAATGTTCATGCTTACCTTCTTACCTAATTGGATTTACCTATTCCTTTAAAGTGCTTTTTACTTAGAAGCTTTTTACTTTATCTATATAAATAAAAACGTAATGTTCGTTTGTGGGATTAGCAGAACTCACAAAGCACACAAAACACAGCGAAAGAATATACATTACAATGTTCATGCTTACCTTCTTACCTAATTGGATTTACCTATTCCTTTAAAGTGCTTTTTTACTTTATCTATATAAATAAATGGACACCAAATTTGGACACAAGACACCTCTCAGGCCAACGAGTGACCGTCACTCATAAAAACACTGAAAAACACAGCGGAAGAGACTTAAAATGCCAAAAAAAGAGAAAAGAAAATACATTACAATGTTCTTGCTTATCTTCTTACCTAATTGGATTTACCTATTCCTTTAAAGTGGTTTTTTACTTAGAAGCTTTTTACTTTATCTATATAAATAAAAACGTAATGTTCGTTTGTGGGATTAGCAGAACTCACAAAGCACACAAAACACAGCGAAAGAATATACATTACAATGTTCATGCTTACCTTCTTACCTAATTGGATTTACCTATTCCTTTAAAGTGCTTTTTTACTTTATCTATATAAATAAATGGACACCAAATTTGGACACAAGACACCTCTCAGGCCAACGAGTGACCATCACTCATAAAAACACTGAAAAACACAGTGGAAGGGACTTAAAAAGCCAAAAACAGAAAATACATTACAATGTTCATGCTTACCTTCTTACCTAATTGGATTTACCTATTCCTTTAAAGTGCTTTTTTACTTTATCTATATAAATAAATGGACACCAAATTTGGACACAAGACACCTCTCAGGCCATCGAATGACCATCACTCATAAAAACACTGAAAAACACAGTGGAAGGGACTTAAAAAGCCAAAAACAGAATATACATTACAATGTTTATGCTTACCTTCGTACCTAATTGGATTTACCTATTCCTTTAAAGTGCTTTTTTACTTAGAAGCTTTTTACTTTATCTATATAAATAAAAACGTAATGTTCGTTTGTGGGATTAGCAGAACTCACAAAGCCCACAAAACACAGTGAAAGAATATACATTACAATGTTTATGCTTACCTTCGTACCTAATTGGATTTACCTATTCCTTTAAAGTGCTTTTTTACTTAGAAGCTTTTTACTTTATCTATATCAATAAAAACGTAATGTTCGTTTGTGGGATTAGCAGAACTCACAAACCACACAAAACACAGCGGAAGGGGCTTAAAAAGCCAAAAAAAGAGAGGAAAGAATATACATTACAATGTTCATGCTTACCTTCTTACCTAATTGGATTTACCTATTCCTTTAAAGTGCTTTTTTACTTAGAAGCTTTTTACTTTATCTATATAAATAAAAAGGTAATGTCCGTTTGTGGGATTAACAGAACTCAAAAACCACTGGATGAATTGACACCAAATTTGGACACAAGACACCTCTCAGGCCATCGAATGACCATCACTCATAAAAACACTGAAAAATACACTGGAAGGGACTTAAAAAGCCAATTTTTGAAAGAAAATACATGACAAAGAATGCGCAAAACCACATATATACACATATACACAAATATATACACAAACAGACTGGGCCACAGCAATGCATGGCAGGGGATGACTAGTGTATGTATGTATATGTGTGTGTGTTATATATATTTCCATGCAGAATGCGCAAAACCACATATATACACAAATATATACACAAACAAAACACATATAAACAGACTGGGCCACAGCAATGCATGGCAGGGGATGACTAGTGTATGTATGTATATGTGTGTGTGTCTATATATATATATATCCATGCAGAGAATATGTGCATGCACATCATGAGCAAATTGTGTCTGCATGGCGATTCGATTGTCCTCATTGTGCCAAAGAAGAAGGGCAGTTGGTCGGGGGCTTTTTTTGCAAATACACATGGGGCAGACCCCTTCTTCCTCCCCCCATTGCCCCCTTCTTTCTCCCCGAGGGAGGCCTCCTGGCACATGGAGGGAGGAGTGGGCCTGAAAAGCCCAGACACGCGCCTGGCCTGACCCCCCTGACCCCCATCTCCATAAAGCTGCTTCACGGAGGAAGGGAGGGAGGGAGGGGGGGGCCCTTGCAGATGCCAGACAATGGGGCCCCCTCCCCACCTCCCAAGAGAGACAGGGGGCAAAGGGGGGCTCCTGGGCTGCGCTGTCTGCCATTAACCCCTTGGGCTCGGCCCTGGAAGGCAAAACCCGGGATGACGGAAAGAGATGGCAATGGGGAAAGGATCGGCATTATGGATTCCTTACAAGGGTTGAATGAAAAGTAATGCCTCCACCTTCGTAACTCCTCAACGCGACTAAGACGCGACTCAAATGATCAAGGGTCTGGAGAACAAGCCCTATGAGGAGTGGCTTAAGGAGCTGGGCATGTTTAGGCTGAAGGAGGAATCCATAAGGCTTACAAGGGTTGAATGAAAAGTAATGCCTCCACCTTCGTAACTCCTCAACGCGACTAAAACGCAACTAAAATGATCAAGGGTCTGGAGAACAAGCCCTATGAGGAGCGGCTTAAGGAGCTGGGCATGTTTAGGCTGAGAGGAGATATGATAGCCATGTAGAAATATGTGATCAAGGGTCTGGAGAACAAGCCCTATGAGGAGCGGCTTAAGGAGCTGGGCATGTTTAGGCTGAGAGGAGATATGATAGCCATGTAGAAATATGTGATCAAGGGTCTGGAGAACAAGCCCTATGAGGAGCGGCTTAAGGAGCTGGGCATGTTTAGGCTGAGAGGAGATATGATAGCCATGTAGAAATATGTGATCAAGGGTCTGGAGAACAAGCCCTATGAGGAGCGGCTTAAGGAGCTGGGCATGTTTAGGCTGAGAGGAGATATGATAGCCATGTAGAAATATGTGATCAAGGGTCTGGAGAACAAGCCCTATGAGGAGTGGCTTAAGGAGCTGGGCATGTTTATGCTGAGAGGAGATATGATAGCCATGTAGAAATATGTGATCAAGGGTCTGGAGAACAAGCCCTATGAGGGGCGGCTTAAGGAGCTGGGCATGTTTAGGCTGAGAGGAGATATGATAGCCATGTAGAAATATGTGATCAAGGGTCTGGAGAACAAGCCCTATGAGGAGCGGCTTAAGGAGCTGGGCATGTTTAGGCTGAGAGGAGATATGATAGCCATGTAGAAATATGTGATCAAGGGTCTGGAGAACAAGCCCTATGAGGAGCGGCTTAAGGAGCTGGGCATGTTTAGGCTGAGAGGAGATATGATAGCCATGTAGAAATATGTGATCAAGGGTCTGGAGAACAAGGCCTATGAGGAGCGGCTTAAGGAGCTGGGCATGTTTAGGCTGAGAGGAGATATGATAGCCATGTAGAAATATGTGATCAAGGGTCTGGAGAACAAGCCCTATGAGGGGCGGCTTAAGGAGCTGGGCATGTTTAGCCTGAAGGAGAAATCCATAAGGCTTACAAGGATTGAATGAAAAGTAATGCCTCCACCTTCGTAACTCCTCAACGCTACTAAAACGCGACTAAAATGATAAAGGGTCTGGAGAACAAGCCCTATGAGGAGCGGCTTAAGGAGCTGGGCATGTTTAGGCTGAAGGAGGAATCCATAAGGCTTACAAGGGTTGAATGAAAAGTAATGCCTCCACCTTCGTAACTCCTCAACGCGACTAAGACGCGACTAAAATGATCAAGGGTCTGGAGAACAAGCCCTATGAGGAGCGGCTTAAGGAGCTGGGCATGTTTAGCCTGAAGAAGGAATCCATAAGGCTTACAAGGGTTGAATGAAAAGTAATGCCTCCACCTTCGTAACTCCTCAACGCGACTTAAACGCGACTCAAATGATCAAGGGTCTGGAGAACAAGCCCTATGAGGAGCGGCTTAAGGAGCTGGGCATGTTTAGCCTGAAGAAGGAATCCATAAGGCTTACAAGGGTTGAATGAAAAGTAATGCCTCCACCTTCGTAACTCCTCAACGCGACTAAAACGCGACTCAAATGATCAAGGGTCTGGAGAACAAGCCCTATGAGGAGCGGCTTAAGGAGCTGGGCATGTTTAGCCTGAAGAAGGAATCCATAAGGCTTACAAGGGTTGAATGAAAAGTAATGCCTCCACCTTCGTAACTCCTCAACGCGACTAAAACGCGACTCAAATGATCAAGGGTCTGGAGAACAAGCCCTATGAGGAGCGGCTTAAGGAGCTGGGCATGTTTAGCCTGAAGAAGGAATCCATAAGGCTTACAAGGGTTGAATGAAAAGTAATGCCTCCACCTTCGTAACTCCTCAACGCGACTAAAACGCGACTAAAATGATCAAGGGTCTGGAGAACAAGCCCTATGAGGAGCGGCTTAAGGAGCTGGGCATGTTTAGCCTGAAGAAGGAATCCATAAGGCTTACAAGGGTTGAATGAAAAGTAATGCCTCCACCTTCGTAACTCCTCAACACGACTAAAACCCGACTAAAACGATCAAGGGTCTGGAGAACAAGCCCTATGAGGAGCGGCTTCTGGGCATGTTTAGCCTGAAGAAGGAATCCATAAGGCTTACAAGGGTTGAATGAAAAGTAATGCCTCCACCTTCGTAACTCCTCAACGCGACTAAAACGCGACTAAAATGATCAAGGGTCTGGAGAACAAGCCCTATGAGGAGCGGCTTAAGGAGCTGGGCATGTTTAGCCTGAAGAAGGAATCCATAAGGCTTACAAGGGTTGAATGAAAAGTAATGCCTCCACCTTCGTAACTCCTCAACGCGACTAAGACGCGACTCAAATGATCAAGGGTCTGGAGAACAAGCCCTATGAGGAGCGGCTTAAGGAGCTGGGCATGTTTAGCCTGAAGAAGGAATCCATAAGGCTTACAAGGGTTGAATGAAAAGTAATGCCTCCACCTTCGTAACTCCTCAACGCGACTAAAACGCGACTAAAACGATCAAGGGTCTGGAGAACAAGCCCTATGAGGAGCGGCTTAAGGAGCTGGGCATGTTTAGGCTAAGAGGAGATATGATAGCCATGTAGAAATATGTGATCAAGGGTCTGGAGAACAAGCCCTAAGAGGAGCGGCTTAAGGAGCTGGGCATGTTTAGGCTGAGAGGAGATATGATAGCCATGTAGAAATATGTGATCAAGGGTCTGGAGAACAAGCCCTATGAGGAGCGGCTTAAGGAGCTGGGCATGTTTAGGCTGAGAGGAGATATGATAGCCATGTAGAAATATGTGATCAAGGGTCTGGAGAACAAGCCCTATGAGGAGCGGCTTAAGGAGCTGGGCATGTTTAGGCTGAGAGGAGATATGATAGCCATGTAGAAATATGTGATCAAGGGTCTGGAGAACAAGCCCTATGAGGAGCGGCTTAAGGAGCTGGGCATGTTTAGGCTGAGAGGAGATATGATAGCCATGTAGAAATATGTGATCAAGGGTCTGGAGAACAAGCCCTATGAGGAGCGGCTTAAGGAGCTGGGCATGTTTAGGCTGAGAGGAGATATGATAGCCATGTAGAAATATGTGATCAAGGGTCTGGAGAACAAGCCCTATGAGGGGCGGCTTAAGGAGCTGGGCATGTTTAGGCTGAGAGGAGATATGATAGCCATGTAGAAATATGTGATCAAGGGTCTGGAGAACAAGCCCTATGAGGAGCGGCTTAAGGAGCTGGGCATGTTTAGCCTGAAGAAGGAATCCATAAGGCTTACAAGGGTTGAATGAAAAGTAATGCCTCCACCTTCGTAACTCCTCAACGCGACTTAAACGCGACTAAAATGATCAAGGGTCTGGAGAACAAGCCCTATGAGGAGCGGCTTAAGGAGCTGGGCATGTTTAGCCTGAAGAAGGAATCCATAAGGCTTACAAGGGTTGAATGAAAAGTAATGCCTCCACCTTCGTAACTCCTCAACGCGACTAAAACGCGACTAAAATGATCAAGGGCCTGGAGAACAAGCCCTATGAGGAGCGGCTTAAGGAGCTGGGCATGTTTAGCCTGAAGTAGGAATCCATAAGGCTTACAAGGGTTGAATGAAAAGTAATGCCTCCACCTTCGTAACTCCTCAACGCGACTAAAACGCGACTAAAATGATCAAGGGTCTGGAGAACAAGCCCTATGAGGAGCGGCTTAAGGAGCTGGGCATGTTTAGCCTGAAGAAGGAATCCATAAGGCTTACAAGGGTTGAATGGAAAGTAATGCCTCCACCTTCGTAACTCCTCAACGCGACTAAAACGCGACTCAAATGATCAAGGGTCTGGAGAACAAGCCCTATGAGGAGCGGCTTAAGGAGCTGGGCATGTTTAGGCTGAAGAAGGAATCCATAAGGCTTACAAGGGTTGAATGGAAAGTAATGCCTCCACCTTCGTAACTCCTCAACGCGACTAAAACGCGACTCAAATGATCAAGGGTCTGGAGAACAAGCCCTATGAGGAGCGGCTTAAGGAGCTGGGCATGTTTAGGCTGAGAGGAGATATGATAGCCATGTAGAAATATGTGAGATGAAGCCACAGGGAGGAGGAGGGAGCAAGCTTGTTTTCTGCTTCCCTGGAGACTAGGACGCAATGGAACAATGGCTTCAAACTACAAGAGAGGAGATTCCATCTGAACATGAGGAAGAACTTCCTGACTGTGAGAGCCGTTCAGCAGTGGAACTCTCTGCCCCGGAGTGTGGTGGACGCTCCTTCTTTGGAAGCTTTGAAACAGAGGCTGGATGGCCATCTGTCAGGGGTGATTTGAATGCAATATTCCTGCTTCTTGGCAGAATGGGGTTGGACTGGATGGCCCAGGAGGTCTCTTCCAACTCTTTGATTCTATGATTCAACAGGTGGCAGTACTGGTATGCGGCAGGTACTGGCTTGTTCAGTAGACTCTCCTCTACAGTTCCATTTTGCCAGGAAGCCTTAGCATTGAAAGGTTGTGTTGTTAAAATACGAAGTATGGAACCCTGCACAGATGGTGAGTCAATGAGACTTAAGCAATGTATATGGCAGGTACTGGCTTGTTCAGTAGCTCTCCTCTACAGTTCCATTTTGCTGGAAAGCCTTAGCATTGAATGGTTGTGTTGTTAAAGTGCAAAGTATGGAACCCTACACAGATGGCCAGTCAATAAGACTTATGCAATGCATGGGGCAGGTACTGGCTTGTTCAGTAGACTCTCCTCTACAGATCCATTTTGTCGGGAAGCCTTACCATTGAATGATTGCGTTGTAAAGTGTGAAGTATATACCCCTGTGCAGAAGTATAGACCCCTGCATTATGACTTAAGCAACGTATGCGGAAGGTACTGGCTAGTTCAGTAGACTCTCCTCTACAGTTCCATTTTGCCAGGAAAGCCTTAGCATTGAAAGGTTGTGCTGTTGAAGTGTGAAGTATGGAACCCTGCACAGACGGTCAGTCAATGAGACTTAAGCAATGCATGGGGCAGGTACTGGCTTGTTCAGTAGACTCTCCTCTACAGTTCCATTTTGGCAGGAAGCCTCAGCATTGAACAATTGTGTTGTTAAAGTGCAAAGTATAGACCCCTGCGTTTCGACTCAAGCAATATATGAGGCAGGTACTGGCTTGTTCAGTAGACTCTCCTCTACAGTTCCATTTTGGCGGGAAGCCTTAGCATTGAACGGTTGTGTTGTTAAAGTGTGAAGTATAGAAGCCTGCTCAGATGGTCAGTCAATGCGACTTCTCTTTCTTCCTTTTCCTATCATTCTTTCTCATTTCTTTCTTTCTTTCTTTCTTCCCTTCCTCCTTCCACCTTTCCTTCCTTCCTTTTCTTTTTCTCTCATTCCTTCTTCCTTCCCATTCCTTCCACTTTCCTCCCCTCTTCTTTCTTTCGTTCCTTCTCTTTTCCAACTTTCCTTCTTTGCTGGCTTTTCTTTCTCTTTCTTCCCACTTTCCACCCTTTCTTTCTTTCTCCTCCCTCCTTCCAACTTTCCTTCCTTCCACTTTTTCTTACTTCCATTTCATCATTCTTTCTCTTTCCTCTCTTTCTTTCTTTCTTTCTTCCCTTCCTTTCCCTTCTCCCTGGCGCCTCCTGCCGGCTTGTCCTCTCTCTTCCTCTCTCCCTTTCTCTCTCTCTCTCTCAATCCCCCCTCCTTCCCTTTCTTCCCACTTGCCTCCCTCTCTTTCTTTCTTTCCTCCCTCCTTCCAACTTTCCTCCCTCCCTTCCTCCCTTCCTTTCCTTTCTCATTCCTCCCTCTTTTCCTTTCTTCCCACTTTCCTACCTTTCTTTCTTTCTTTCCTCCCTCCTTCCAGCTTTCCTTCCTTCCTTCCTTTTTTCTTTCTCATTCCTCCCTCTTTTCCTTTCTTCCCATTTTCCTCCCTCCCTCTCTTTCTTCCTTCCTTCCCTCCCTCCTTCCAACTTTCCTTCCTTTTCTTTCTTTCCTTCTTTCTCATTCCTCTTTTCCTTTCTTCCCACTTTCCTCCCTCTCTTTCTTTCTTTCTTTTCTTCTTTCTTCCCTCCTTCCAACTTTCCTTCCTCCCTTCCTTCTTTCCACTTTCCCTCTCCCCCTTTCTCTTTCTTCCTTTTCTTATTCTTTCTCATTCCTTTATTTCTTTCTTTCTTCCCTCCTTCCAACTTTTCTTTCTTTCTTTCTCATTCCTCCCTTTTCCTTTCTTCCTACTTTCTTCTCTCTCTCTCTCTCTCTCTCTTTCTTTTCTTCTTTCTTCCCTCCTTCCAACTTTCCTTCCTTCCTTCTTTCCACTTTCCCTCTCTCCCTTTCTCTTACTTCCTTTTCTTATTCTTTCTCATTCCTTTCTTTCTTTCCTCCCTCTTTCCAACATTCCTTCCTTTTCTTTCTTTTTTCCTTCTTTCTCATTCCTCCGTCTTTTCCTTTCTTCCAACTTTCCTCCCTTTCTTTCTTTCTTTCTTTCTTTCTTTCCTCCTTCCAACTTTCCTTCCTTCCTTTTCTTTCTTTCTTTCCTTCTTTCTCATTCCTCCCTCTCTTTCTTCCCACTTTCCTCCCTCTCTTTCTTTCTTTCCTCCCTCCTTTCAACTTTCCTTCCTTCTTTCCACTTTCCCTCTCTCCCTTTCTCTTTCTTCCTTTTCTTCTTCCTTCTCCTTCCTCTCCTTTCTTCCTTTCTTTCTTCCCTTCCTTTCCCTTCTCCCTGGCGCCTCCTGCTGGCTTGTCTTCTCTCTCCCCCTCTTCCTTCCTTCCTCTCTTTCTTTCTCATTCCTCTTTTCCTTTCTTCCCACTTTCCTCCCTCTCTTTCATATTTTCTTCCCTCCTTTCAACTTTCCTTCCTTCTTTCCACTTTCTCCCTCTCCCTTTCTCTTTCTTCCTTTTCTTAGTCCTTCTCCTTCCTCTCTTTCTTTCTTTCTTTCTTTCTTCCTTTCTCTTCTCCCTGGTGCCTCCTGCCGGCTTGTCCTCTCTTGTCCTTCCTCTCTTTCTTTCTCATTCCTCCCTCTTATCCTTTCTTCCCACTTTCCTCCCTCTCTTTCTTTCTTTCTTTCCTCCTTCCTTCCTTCATTCCTTTCTCTTTCTTTCTTTCTTTCTCATTCGTCCCTCTTTCCCTTTCTTCCCACTTTCCTCCCTCTCTTTCTTTCTTTCCTCCCTCCTTTCAACTTTCCTTCCTTCTTTCCACTTTCCCCCTCTCTCTTTCTCTTTCTTCCTTTTCTTATTCTTTCTCCTTCCTTCTTTCTTTCCTTCTTTCCTTCCTCCTTCCTTCCTTCCTTCCTTCCTTTCTTTCTTTCTTCCCTTCCTTTCCCTTCTCCCTGGCGCCTCCTGCCGGCTTGTCCTCTCTCTTCCTCTCTTCCTTTCTCTTTTTCTTTCTCATTCCTACCTCTTTTCCTTTCTTCCCACTTTCTTTCTTTCCACCCTCCTTCCAACTTTCCCTCCTTCTTTCCACTTTCCCTCTCTCCCTTTCTCTTTCTTCCTTTTCTTCTTCCTTCTCCTTCCTCTCCTTCTTTCTTCCTTTCTTTCTTCCCTTCCTTTCCCTCCTCCCTGGCGCCTCCTGCCGGCTTGTCCTCTCTCTCCCCCTCTTCCTTCCTCTCTTTCTTTCTCATTCCTCTTTTCCTTTCTTCCCACTTTCCTCTCTTTCTTTCTTACTTTCTCCCCTCCTTCCAACTTTCCTTCCTTTTCTTTCTTTCTTTCTTTCTTTCTTTCTCATTCCTCCTTCCTTCTCCTTCTTCCCACTTTCCTCCCTCTCTTTCATTCTTTCCTCCCTCCTTCCAACTTTCCATCCTTCTTTCCACTTTCCCCCTCTCTCTTTCTCTTTCTTCCTTTTCTTACTCTTTCTCCTTCCTTTCTTTCTCTCTCTCTTCCTCTCTTCCTTTCTCTTTTTCTTTCTCATTCCTACCTCTTTTCCTTTCTTCCCACTTTCTTCCCTCCCTTTCCTCCCTCCTTCCAACTTTCCTTCCTTCTTTCCACTTTCCCTCTCTCCCTTTCTCTTTCCTCCTTTTCTTATTCCTTCTCCTTTCTTTCTTTCTTTCTTTCTTTCTTCCCTTTCCCTTCTCCCTGGCGCCTCCTGCTCTTTTCCTTTCTTCCCACTTTCCTCTTTTTCTTTCTTTCCTCCCTCCTTCCAACTTTCCTTCCTTCCTTTTCTCTCTTTCTTTCTCATTCCTCCCTCCTTCTCCTTCTTCCCACTTTCCTTCCTCTCTTTCTTTCTTTCCTCCCTCCTTCCAACTTTCTTTCCTCCCTTTTCTTTCTTTCTCATCCCTCCCTCTTTCCCTTTCTTCCCACTTTCCTCCCTCTCTTTCTTTCTTACTTTCTTCCCTCCTTCCAACTTTCCTTCCTTCTTTCCACTTTCCCCCTCTCCCTTTCTCTTTCTTCCTTTTCTTATCATTCTTTCTCTTTCCACTTTCCCTTTCTTTCTTTCTTTCTTTCTTCCCTTCCTTTCCCTCCTCCCTGGCGCCTCCTGCCGGCTTGTCCTCTCTCTCTTCCCCTCTTCCCCCCCCTCTCTCTCTCCTCCCTCCCTTCCTTTTTCCCTCCCCTCTTCCCCGGCCAGGACCGCCTCTCCTCCTTCCTTCCTTTCTTTCCCTCCCTCCTTCCTCCCTTCCCTCCAGATTCCTCCCTTCCCGGCCGAAGTCGGGCGAGAGAGCAGCCGAGGCGGGCAAGTTCTCCTTCTCCTCCTTCTCCTCCTTTCCTTCTTTCTCCTTCCCTTCTTCTTCTCCTCTGTTTGGAAGCTTTTCCCCCCTGGACGGGATGCCAAGATGCCCCCTTGGCTCCTTCCCTTTTGGGGGGCCACCCTGCCACTCCTGCTCTTGTGGGCGATGCCAGCCGGGGGAGCCGTGCCTTCTTCTCCCAACGCCGCTTCCTCCTCTTCTTCCTCTTCCTCTTCCTCTTCCTCCTCTTCTTCCTCGGCCCTGGAGCGCTTCAAGGTGGTCTTCGCCCCCCTCATCTGCAAGAGGACCTGCCAGAAGGGACACTGTCGCGACAGCTGCAAGCCCGGCAGCAACATGACCCTCATCGGCGAGAATGGCCACTCCATGGACACCCTCACCGGGTCCGGGTTCCGCGTGGGTGAGCAGCGCACACTCTCCTTCCTGTAGTTGTGGTTGTGCTTGTGCTTGTTGTTGTTGTTGTTGTGCAAAGGAGGCAGGCGCCAAGTCCACAGCTTGCCACACTTCCATCCTTTGGAAGCAAAGGGGTAAACACACATGCTCTTCCTTCTGATGCTGGAGGGATCCCTCCTTCTCTTTTCTTTCTTCCCTTTCTTTCTTTCCTCCTTCTCTTTCTTTACTTTCTTCTGAGCCTGGGGGAATCTCTCCTTCTCCTTCCTTCCCTTCCTTTTGATGCTGAAGAAATCTCTCCTTCCTTCTCTTTCATTCCTTTCTTCTCTTCCTTCCTTCTCTCCCTTCCTTTCTTCTCTTCTCTTCCATCCTTTCCTTTCTTCTGATCCTGGAGGAATCTCTCCTTCCTTCTCTTTTCTTCCTTCCTTCCTTCTCTTCCTTCCTTTACTTTCTTTTGATGCTGAAGAAATCTCTCCTTCCTTCTCCTTCCTTCCTTCCTTCTTCCTTCCTTCCTTCTCTTCCATCCTTTGCTGTCTTCTGATCCTGGAGGAATCTCTCCTTCTTTCTCTTTCCTTCCTTCCTTCCTTCCTTCCTTCCTTTTGATGCTGAAGAAATCTCTCCTTCCTTCTCTTTCCTTCCTTCCTTCCTTCCTTTCTTTTCCATCCTTTCCTTCCTTCCTTCTGATCCTGGAGGAATCTCTCCTTCCTTCTCCTTCCTTCCTTTCTTCTCTTTCTTCCTTTCCTGTCTTCTGATGCTGGAGGAATCTCTCCTCTCTTCCTGTCTTCTGATCCTGGAGTAATGTGTAGTTCCTTCCCTTTCCTTTCCTTTCTTTCTTTCTTTCTTTCTTTCTTTCTTTTCCCCTTCCCTTCTTCCTTCCTTCTCTTCCTTTCCTTTCTTCTAATGCTGGAGGAATCTCTAGTTCCTTCTCCATCCATCCATCCTTCCTTCCTTCCTTCCTTCCTCCCTTCCTTCTTCTGATACTGGAGTAATCTGTAGTTCCTTCCCTTTCTCTTCTTTCTTTCCCTTCCTTCCTTCCTTCTTTTCTTCTGATGCTGGAGGAATCTCTAGTTCCTTCCCATCCTTTCATTCCTTTCTCTCCTCCTTTCCATCCCTTCCTTTCCCCTTCCTTCCTTCCTTCTTTCCTTCCTTCCTTCCTTCCTTCCTTCTGATGCTGGAGGAATCCCTAGTTCCTTCCCTTTCAGTTTTCTTTCTTCCTTTTCATCCTTTCTTTCTTTCTTTCTTTCTTTCTTTCTTTCTTTCTTTCTTTCTGTCCTCCCTCCCTTCTCTTCCTTCTTTTCTTTCCTCCTTTCCATCCCTTCCTTTCCCCTTCCTTCATTCCTTCCTTCTTTCCTTCTGATGTTGAAGAAATCTCTAGCTCCTTAACTTCTCTTCACTTTCATTCCTTCCTTCCTTTCCTCCTTTCTATCCCTTCTTTTACTCTTTCTTTCCTCCCTCCCTCCCTCCCTCCCTCCCTCCCTCCCTTCCTTCCTTCCTTCCTTCCTTCGTTCTTTCCTTCCGATGTTGAAGGAATCTCTACATCCTTAACTTCCCATCACTTTACTTCCTTTCTTTCCTCTTTTCCATCTCCTCTTTTCCCTTTCCTTCCTTCCTTCTGATGCTGAAGAAATCTCTAGCTCCTTAACTTCCCTTCACTTCCCTTCCTTCCTTCCTTTCTTCCTTCCCATCCCTTCTTTTCCTCTTTCTTTCTTTCTTGCTTGCTTTCTTTCTTTCTTTCTTTCTTTCTTTCTGTCTGTCTTCCTTCCTTCCTTCCTTCCTTCCTTCCTTCCTTCCTTCTAATGCTGAATCTCTACGTCCTTAACTTCCCATCACTTCCTTTCTTTTCTCCTTTTCATCCCTTCCTTTCCTCTTTCTTTCTTTTTTTCTGTCCTTCCTTCCTTCCTTCTGATGCTAAAGGAATCTCTAGCTCCTTAACTTCCCTTAACTTCCCTTTCTTTCCTCCTTTCTATCCCTTCTTTTACTCTTTCTTTCTTTCCTCTTTTCCATCCGTTCCTTTCCCCTTCCTTCCTTCCTTCCTTCCTTCCTTCCTTCCTTCTTTCCTTCTGATGCTGAAGGAATCTCTAGCTCCTTAACTTCCCTTAACTTCCCTTTCTTTCTTTCCTCCTTTCTATCCCTTCTTTTTCTCTTTCTTTCCTTCCTTCCTTCTGATGAAGGAATCTCTAGCTCCTTAACCTCCCTTCACTTTCCTTCCTTTCTTTCCTTTTTTCCATCCCTTCTTTTCCTCTTCCTTCCTTCCTTCCTTCCTTCCTTCCTTCCTTTCTTTCTTTCTCTCTCAGCCTTTCCCCCCTTTCCACACCTCTCCTTTGTCCCACTTTGTGTCCACACTGTCCAGCTGGTGCAGTTTGACCCCACTTGACCTCTTATCATCCTAGGAGTTTCAGCTTTCTCCAGGCCTTCCCACCCAATGGCCATGTCCACCATTCCATGGCTTAAAATGGGATGAAACTGGGTTAAACCCACAGTGTAGCTTGACCCCTGGATTATGGAAACCTCTCCTTTGTACCACTTTGTGTCCACACTGTCCAGCTGGTGCAGTTTGACCCCACTTGACCTCTTATCACCCTAGGAGTTTCAGCTTTCGCCAGGCCTTCCCACCCAATGGCAATGTCCACCATTCCATGGCTTAACATGGGATCAAACTGGGTTAAACCGACAGTGTAGCTTGACCCCTGGATTATGGACATCTCTCCTTTGTACCACTTTGTGTCCACACTGTCCAACTGGTGCAGTTTGACCCCACTTGACCTCTTATCATCCTAGGAGTTTCAGCTTTTGCCAGGCCTTCCCACCCAATGGCAATGTCCACCATTCCATGGCTTAAAATGGGATGAAACTGGGTTAAACCCACAGTGTAGCTTGACCCCTGGATTATGGACACCTCTCCTTTGTCCCACTTTGTGTCCACATTGTCCAGCTGCTGCAGTTTGACCCCACTTGACCTCTTATCATCCTGGGAATTTCCGCTTTCGCCTGGCCTTCCCACCCAATGGCCATGTCCACCATTCCATGGCTTAAAATGGGATGAAACTGGGTTAAACCCACAGTGTAGCTTGACCCATGGGTTATGGTGAGATCAGGCTTTCCAGTTGTGTATTTTTTGTGTGTGTCCTCGGCCCAGTTGGCGATTCCTCTCCTCCTCCTCCTCCTCCTCCTCTTCTTCTCTTGCTCCTCCTGCTTATTCTTTCCTTCTGTTGCTTTTTGGCTGGCGGAAAACCTTACCTCATGTCCCGGCCGGTCTCCTGGGGCTCCTCTCCAAAAATCCCTTGGCCAAGAAGCCAGGAACAGAGAGAGAGAAAACACAAGGAAGGTCCGGCCCAGCCAATGGATTCCAGAGGTGGGACTCTGGCCCAGAAGACCCTCTCGCTCGGCCAAAAAACCGGAGCGGTGGGCCTCTGGGAACGTGCAGAGAGCCAGAAAAGGGGCACCCCCTCCTCCCCATCCCATCCTCATCATAGAATCATAGAATCAAATCATAGAATCAAAGAGTTGGAAGAGACCTCCTGGGCCATCCAGTCCAACCCCATTCTGCCAAGAAGCAGGAATATTGCCTTCAAATCACCCCCGACAGATGGCCATCCAGCCTCTGCTTAAAAGCTTCCAAAGAAGGAGTCTCCACCACACTCCAAGGCACAGAGTTCCCTACAGGGGTTGGCTATTTGTTTGAATTCTTCTTTGGTGATCTCTCCCTTTTTCCACTTCTTGTGCATGTCTCTTTTGTGTTTTAGCACAGTTAGATGTTCTTTGGACATCTATTCTATGCATAAAGCTTGGAAGCATTTGTTTAGCTTTATTGCAGACAAGAATCATAGAATCATAGAATCAAAGAGTTGGAAGAGACCTCATGGGCCATCCAGTCCAACCCCATTCTGCCAAGAAGCAGGAATATTGCATTCAAATCACCCCTGACAGATGGCCATCCAGCCTCTGCTTAAAAGCTTCCAAAGAAGGAGCCTCCACCACACTCCGGGGCAGAGAGTTCCACTGCTGAACGGCTCTCACAGTCAGGAAGTTCTTCCTCATGTTCAGATGGAATCATCCATCCCCATCCCTCCCTTTTGGACCCAAACTTCTGCTTTTTCGGGTACCAAAAGGTCCAGATCATGCCCAACTTGGAAAACTTTGGAAAGTCACGGCTAGAAAGACATTTGTTGTTGTTGTTGTTGGGTTGTTGTAGGTTTTTTCGGGCTATATGGCCATGTCCTAGGAGAAATGCCTCTCGAACTTGGCCATACAGCCCGAAAAAAAACTACAACAACCCAGTGATTCCGGGCATGAAAGCCTTCGACAATACGTTGTTGTTGTTGTTGTTGTTGTTGTTGTTGTTGTTGTTGTTTTGCAGAGGAAGGATCCACAATGGAGTTAGTTACATTTATTGTTCTGTGTACATACACACACACACAATAATAATAATAATTATAATAATAATAATAATTGTGTGTGTGTGTGTATAAATATATATATAGACACAGCTATAGACACACATATAATAATAATAATAGTAATAATAATTGTGTGTATGTGTGTGTATAGACACAGCTATGTGTGTATGTACACACATATAATAATAGTAATAATAATAATTGTGTGTGTGTATAGACACACAGCTATGTGTGTATGTACACACATATAATAATAATTATTATTATTATAATTGTGTGTATATATGTGCATGTGTGTGTATAGACACAGCTATGTGTGTATGTACACACACACAATAATAATATTAGTAATAATAATAATAATAATTGTGCGTATGTGTGTGTACAGACAAAACTATGTGTGTATCTACACAAATATAATAATAATAGTAATATTAATAATTGTGTGTGTGTGTATAGACACAGCTATGTGTGTGTATGTACAGACATATTATAATAATAATAATAATAATAATAATAATAATAATTGTGTGTGTGTGTGTGTATAGAAAAAGCTATGTGTGTATATATATACGCACACACTATTATTATTATTAGTGTGTACATACACACATAGCTGTGTCTATACACACACACATATATACACACATATTATTATTATTATGTGTGTGTACATACTAATATGTGTGTATATATATGTGTGTGTGTATGTACACACATATAATAATAATAATAATAATAATAATAATAATAACGTGCGTGTATAGACACAGCTAGGTGTGTATGTACACATAATAATAATAATAATAATAATAATGTGTGTGTGTGTGTATATATATATAGACACAGCTATGTGTGTATGTACACATAATAATAATAATAATAATAATGTGTGTGTGTGTGTGTATATATATATATATATATATATATAGACACAGCTATGTGTGTATGTACACATAATAATAATAGTGTGTGTGTGTCTATATAGACACAGCTACGTGTGCATGTACACACATATAATAATAATAATAATAATAATAATAATAATAATTCTGTGTGTATAGACACAGCTATGTGTGTGTATGTACAGACATATAATAATAATACATATATATACATAAATATTATTGTTGTTGTTGTTATAGAGTCTAGATTGTAGTTAAATACATTTCTAGTTACATACATACATACATATCTGTGTGTATCTATATTTATATGTATATATGTATGTATGTATATAAGTACATACATACACACACACCATGATCCTATAAATCCAGGTGAATCCTCCCCAAACCTCTCTAGTATGTTCAGTTGCTGATCAATTCTCTGTTTGTTATGTGCCATAGAAAAGAACAGGCAGTGGGCGGGTTCATGCAAATTTCACACCAGTGTAGAGAGTAAGGAACACTGGGATGCCTGCAGTGTCATTGGAGGGATCGCTAGTATGTTCAGTTGCTGATCAATTCTCTGTTTGTTGTGTGCCGTAGAAAAGAACAGGCAGTGGGCGGGGGTCATGCAAATTTCACACCAGTGGAGAGAGTAAGGAACACTGGGATGCCTGCAATGTCATTGAAGGGATCTCTAGTATGTTCAGTTGCTGATCAATTCTGTGTTTGTTGTGTGCCATAGAAAAGAACAGGCAGTGGGTGGGGGGGGGTCATGTAAATTTCACACCAGTGGAGAGAGTAAGGACCACTGGGATGCCTGCAATGTCATTGGAGGGATCTCTAGTATGTTCAGTTGCTGATCAATTCTCTGTTTGTTGTGTGCCATAGAAAAGAACAGGCAGTGGGCGGGGGGGGGGTCATGCACATTTCACACTAATGGAGAGAGTAAGGAACACTGGGATGCCTGCAATGTCATTGGAGGGATGGACATTCGTGTCTCCTAAGTAGTGGGAGCTGTAGCTGTTTGTGGATTTAGGACCTTCTCTATGTAAGTGGACATCCCAGCCACACACACAGATACATATTTCCACTTTTATTATGTGTATAGATAATATTAATAATAATAATAATATTAGAGAGAGCTCATTGGTTCCCTTTTTCGCTTTCCCTCTCCTTATGTCAACGTTGCTGCCAATGTGTAAGCGAAGCCGCCTTCCCGCGCAGACGTTGGCTCCGAGGCCTCTTGGATTGCGAATCCTATTTTCCGGGAGGCGCAAGTTTATACCTGCTGCTGCTTTTGGTGGGGATTTACGGGATGTCGCGACGGCAGCTGCGGCCAGTCGCCTTCTGAGTCATGTATTTATTCATCCCCACCTGTCTGAGGTTTCCCTGATTCAAGAGGCGGAAACAGGAGGCTCCCTTTTGGGTGGGCCCTTCCCCTAGAACAACACCGGGTCAGACTAGATGACCTTTGGGTGCACCCCTCAAAACCTAACACAGGGTCAGATCAAATGACCTTTGGGTTCCCCCCTCAAAACCTAACACAGGGTCAGACTAGATGACTTTTGGGTTCCCCCTTTGAAACTTAATATAGGGTCAGACTAGATGGCGTTCGGGTTCCCCTAACAAAACGTAACACAAGGTCAAACTAGATGACCTTCAGGTGCCCCCCTCGAAACCTAATACAGGGTCAGACTAGATGACCTTTGGGTGCACCCTTTTTGTGATTTTTACCACTAGGATGCCAAGGAAGCCCTTGAGCAACTACATCCATCAAAACCTAACACAGGGTCAGACTAGATGACCTTTGGGTGCCTCCTCCAAAAGCTAACACAGAGTCAGACTAGATGACTTTCAGGTTCCCCCCTCAAAACCTAACACAGGGTCAGAACAGATGACTTGGGATCTCCCATCAAAACCTAACGCAGGGTCAGACTAGATGACCTTTGGGGGTCCCCAATTTACAACCTAATGCAGGGTCAGACTAGATGACCTTTGGGTGCCCCCTTCAAAACCTAACACAGGGTCAGACTAGATGACCTTTGGGTGCCCCCTTTTTGTGATTTTTTTACCATTAGGATGCAAAGGAAGCCCTTGAGCAATCACATCCATCGAAACCTAACGCAGGGTCAGACTAGATATCCTTCGGGTGACTCCTTCGAAACCTAACACAGGGTCAGACTAGATATCCTTTGGGTGACCCCTTCGAAACCTAACACAGGGTCAGACTAGATGACCTTCGGGCGCCCACCTTTTGTGATTTTTACCATTAGGATGCAAAGGAAACCCTTGAGCAACTACACCCATCAAAACCTAACACAGGGCCAGACTAGAAGACCTTTGGGTGCCCCCTTCTAAAGCTAACACACGGTTAGACTAGATGACCGTCAAGTTCCCCCCCTCGAAACCTAACACAGGGTCAGAATAGATGACTTTTGGGTTCCCCCATCAAGACCTAACAGGGTCAAACTAGATGACCTTTGGGTGCCCCCATCAAAACCTAGCATAGGGTCAGACTAGATGACCTTTGGGTACCCCCATCAAAACCTAACACAGGGTCAGACTAGATGACCTTTGGGTGCCCCCCATCAAAACCTAACACATCGTCAGACTAGATGACTTTTGGGTTCCCCCATCAAACCCTAACACAGGGTCAGACTAGATGTCCTTCGGGTACCCCCTTCAAATACTAATACAGGGTCAGTCTAGATGACTTTTGGGTTCCCCCATCAAGACCTAACAGAGGGTCAGACTAGATGACCTTTGGGTGCCCCCTTTTTGTGATGTTTACCTTTAGGATGCAAAGGAAGCCCTTGAGCAACTGCACCCATCAAAACCTAGCACTGGGGTCAGACTAGATGACCTTTGGGGATCCCCCTTTACAACCTAACGCAGGGTCAGACCTGATGACCCGTTGTGATTCTCTGCGATTGGGGTGCCAAGGCACCCATTGAGGCCGACCCCGCTGACCCTTCCTTGGAGGCCAGTTTTGGGGCCAGGAAGGGATCCAAGGGATTTGAGGTTTCCCGCAAGAATGCCCGGCAGCGCGACAGGTTGTCTGTCCCTGGCTCCATCAGCCCAAGAAGGGCCCAGTGTGCCCCATTTCCGGCTGGGCTGGTCCTTGGGCCGGGTGCCCACGGTCTTCTTTGGGGTGGGACCGGCCGGGCGGGCGGGCAGGAGTGCTGACTCAGGCGTCGAGTTCAAACAGGCGGAAATGCGGTCTGGGAGGGACCCGCCATTCATTCCTTTGCCTTCCCTGGTTGACATTCAGCTTTGCACATGAGACAGTTGCTCAAGGGCTCCCTTTGCATCCGAATCATATAAAAAAAAAATCATCTAGTCTGACCCTGTGTTGTTATAAAGTCAATCACTGAGGGTCTCTGCATAGAGGTAGCAAGTAGTGGAATAACGTCCAGGGTGGGAGGACAAACCCTTGTTTTGTGGATGTTGCAATGAGCAAGCTGGAATAGCATTGAGTAGCCATGGAGCTGCAAAGTCAATCAGTGAGGGTATCTGCATACAGGTAGCAAGTGGAGTATTTATATATACCTTTCAAATAAAGTCCAGGGTGAGAGAAAAAAACCTTGTTTTTGCAATCAGCAAGCTTGGCTTAGCATTTGAGTCGCCATGAAGCTGCAAAGTCAATCAGCGAGGGCATTTGCATAGAGGTAGCAAGTAGTGGAATAATGTCCAAGGTGGGAGGATGAACCCTTGCTTGTTTGATGTTGCAATGAGCAAGCTTGAATAGCATTAAGTTGCCATGAAGCTGCAAAGTCAATCAGTGAGGGTATTTGCCTAGAGGTAGCCTGTCCTTTGTTGCCAGGAGGCACCCTCTGTCTAGGATGGGAGGACAAACCTAGTCTATTTGGAGCAAGTGTGGATGTTGCAGTGAGCAAGCTTGGGTTAGCATTAGAGTCGCCATGAAGCTGCAAAGTCAAGCAGTGAGGGTATTTTCATAAAGGTCGCAAGTAGTAGAATAGTGTCCAGGATGGGAGGACAAGCCCTTGTCTGTTTGAAGCAAGTGTGGATGAAGCAATGAGCAAGCTTGGGTTAGCATTTGAGCCGCCATGAAGTTGCAAAGTCAATCGGTGATGGTATCTGCATAGAGATAGTATCTGCCTTTTAACTGCCACAGCTCAGAATATTTGTGTTTATACCATTTAATAGACTTGTTTCATGATTTTAATTACGGTATATATATTTATAATATTTATTACTAGATGTCTTAGATAATTCACATGAAGTTGCAAAGTCAATCAGTGAGGGTATCTGCATAGAGGTAGCAAGTGGAGTATTTATATATACCTTTCAAATAAAAGTCCAGGTTGGGAGAAAAAACCCTTGTTTTTGCAATGAGCAAGCTTGGGTTAGCATTTGAGTTGCCATGAAGCTGCAAAGTCAATCAGTGAGGGCATTTGCATAGAGTTAGCAAGTAGTAGAATAATGTCCAGGGTGGGAGGATGAACCCTTGCTTGTTCGATGTTGCAATGAGCAAGCTTGAATAGCATTGAGTAGCCAGGAAGCTGCAAAGTCAATCAGTGAGGGTATCTGTATAGAGGTAGCAAGTAGTGGAACAATGTCCAGGATGGGAGGACAAACCCTTGTCTGCTTGAAGCAATTGTGGATGAAGCAATGAGCAAGCTTGGGTTAGCATTTGAGTAGCCATGAAGCTTCAAAGTCAATCAGTGAGGGCATTTGCATAGAGGTAGCAAGTAGTGGAATAATGTCCAGGGTGGGAGGATGAACCCTTGCCTGTTTGAAGCAAGTGTGGATGTTGCAATGAGCAAACTTGAATATCATTGAGTAGCTGCAAAGTCAATCAGTGAGGGTATCTGTATAGAGGTAGCAAGTAGTGGAATAATGTCCATGGTGGGAGGACGAACCCTTGTCTGTTTGAAGTGTGATTATTGCAATGAGCAAGCTTGAATAGCATTGAGTCGCCACGAAGCTGCAAAGTCAATTAGTGAGGGCATTTGCATAGAGGTCGCAAGTAGTAGAATAATGTCCACGATGGGAGGACAAACCCTTGTCTGTTTGAAGCAAGTGTGGATGAAGCAATGAGCAAGCTTGGGTTAGCATTTGAGTTACCATGAAGCTGCAAAGTCAATCAGTGAAGGTATATGCATTGAGGTAGTAAGTGGAATGTCTGTGTGTGTATATATTCCTGTGGAATAATGTCCAGGGTGAGGGAAAGAAGCAAGTGTGAATGTTGCACTGAGCAAGCTTGAATAGCATTGAGTATCCATGAAGCTGCAAAGTCAATCAGTGATGGTATCTGCATAGAGGTAGCAAGTAGTGGAACAATGTCCAGGATGGGAGGACGAACCCTTGTCTGCTTGAAGCAATTGTGGATGAAGCAATGAGCAAGCTTGGATTTGAGTCGCCACGAAGCTGCAAAGTCAATCAGTGAGGGTATCTGTATAGAGGTAGCAAGTAGTGGAACAATGTCCAGGATGGGAGGATGATCCCTTGTCTGTTGAAGCTAGTGTGAATGTCGCAATGAGCATGCTTGAATAGCATTGAGTAGTGATGATGTTTGCAAAGTCAATCAGTGAAGGTATCTATATTGAGGTAGTAAGTGGAGTGTGTGTATATATCCCCATGGAATAATGTCCAGGTTGAGAGAAAGAACCTTTGTCTGTTGAAGCAAGTGTGAATGTTGCAGTGAGCAAGCTTGAATAGCATTGAGTAGCGATGATGTTTGCAAAGTCAATCAGTGAAGGTATCTATATAGAGGTAGTAAGTGGAGTGTGTGTGTATATCCCCATGGAATAATGTCCAGGGTGAGAGAAAGAACCCTTGTCTCTTTGAATAGCACTGAATAGCTTGAATAACATTGAGTAGCCATGAAGCTGCAGAGTCAATCAGTGAGGGCATTTGCATAGAGGTAGCAAGTAATAGAATAATGTCCAGGGTGGGAGGATGATCCCTTGCTTGTTTGATGTTGCAATGAGCAAGCTTGGGTTAGCATTTGAGTAGCCATGAAGCCACAAAGTCAATCAGTGAGGGTATTTGCCTAGAGGTAGCCTGTCCTTTGTTGCCTGGAGGCGCCCTCTTTCAACCCCTTCTCCTCTCTTCCCAGTGGTCTGCCCTCTGCCCTGCATGAACGGGGGCCAATGCACCTCCGGCAACCACTGCTTGTGCCCGCCCGAGTTCACCGGCCGCTTCTGCCAAGTCCCGGTGAGTCGCCAAGGCCAGCCGTCCCGCGTCCCCAGCGAGGGGCTGCCCGCGGAGACCGGCTCCAGCAAACACGCCATCTACGCCGTCCAGTTCATCTCGGACGGGCACGGCGACACGCCATCGGGACCGGGAGGGGGGTCCAAGGGGACGGTCAGCCACTCCACCTTCATGGTGCCCCTCGGACCCGGGCAACATTCCTCCGAAGGTAAGCCAGTCAATATCAATCAATAGGTTTGCTTAATGATTTTAATTATATATATTTATAATATTTATTACTGGATGACGTCTTAGTAGATAATTCACATATTGTTATGGCTTTCCAGTGGTAGTTGAGTCTCCTTATGGCAGCCAAAAGTGGAGTGTAAATACAGGTAATAATAATAATAATAATAATAATAATAATAATAATAATATAGATAATAATAATAATTCAGATAATAATATAAATACAAATAATCATAATAATACGAGTCTCCTTATGGCAGCAAAAAGTGGCGTGTAAATACAGATAATAATAATAATAATAATAATAATAATAATAATAATAATAATAATATAAATACAGATAATAACTAATAATAATAATAATAATTCTGATAATAATATAAATACAAACAATAATATGAATCTGAATATAGATAATATAAATACAGATATTAATAATTATATGAATATAGATAATAATATCAATACAGATCATAATAATAATATAAATACAGCTAACAATGTAAATATAGATAATAATAAAAATACAGATAATAATATAAATACATATAATAATAATAATAATAATAATATGAATACAGATAATAATATAAACACAGATAATAATAATATGAATATAGACAATAATATAAATACAGATAATAATATGAATACAGATAATAATAATAATAATAATAATAATATGAATATAGATAATAATAATAATAATAATAATAATAATAATATGAATACACGTTATAATATAAATTCAGATAATAATATGAATACAGACCATCATAATAATATGAATATAGACAATAATATAAATACAGATAATAATATGAATACAGATAATATCAATACAGATAATATGAATACAGGTAATAATATCAATACAGATAATAATAATAATATGAATATAGACAATAATATAAATTATTTATTTATAATAATATAAATTATACATTAAAGATAATAACAATAATATGAATATAGATAATATAAACACAGATAATAATATAAATACAGCTAATAATAATATCAATACAGCTAATAATAATAATAATATGAATAATATGAATACACCTAACAATATGAATACAGATAATAATAATAATAATAATAATAATAATAATAATAATAATATAAATATGGCTAATAACAATAATATGAATATAGATAATATAAATACAGCTAATAATAATATAAATACAGCTAATAATAATAATATGAATAATATGAATACACCTAACAATATGAATACAGATAATAATAATAATAATAATAATAATAATAATAATAATAATATAAATATGGCTAATAACAATAATATGAATATAGATAATATAAATACAGCTAATAATAATATAAATACAGCTAATAATAATAATATGAATAATATGAATACACCTAACAATATGAATACAGATAATAATATAAATACAGATAATAATAATAATAATAATATAATAAATATGGCTAATAACAATAATATGAATATAGATAATATAAATACAGCTAATAATAATATAAATACAGCTAATAATAATAATATGAATAATATGAATACACCTAACAATATGAATACAGATAATAATAATAATAATAATAATAATAATAATATAAATATGGCTAATAACAATAATATGAATATAGATAATATAAATACAGCTAATAATAATATAAATACAGCTAATAATAATAATATGAATAATATGAATACACCTAACAATATGAATACAGATAATAATATAAATACAGATAATAAAAACAATTATAATAATAATATGAATACAGCTAATAACAATAATATGAATATAGATAATATAAATACAGATAATAATAATATAGATAATATAAATACAGATAATAATAATATAAATACAGATAATAATAACAAGAATAATAATAATATGAATACGCCTAACAATATGAATACAGATAATAATAATAATAATAATATGAATATGAATATGAATATGAATACAGCTAATAATATATATATGCAGATAATAATAATAATAATAATAATAATAATAATAATATATTGCCTTCCAGTCCAGGTGCATCAGCCGCTGGTCAACGTCCGTGTCCATTACCCGCCGGACGCTTCAGTGCAAGTCCACCGCATCGACAGCCTCAGCTCGGAAGGAGGCGGGCCGGGAAGCCAACAGCACGTGATCCAGCACCCGGCCCCAAAGCCCGCTTACACCCGGCCCCCCACACAGAAGCCCCTCGGGCGCTGCTTCCAGGAGACCATGCCCAAACAGTCGGTGGGTCGATGGAATCGTAGGGTACCACCCGGACGTTCAAAATATATGGTGTTGTCGAATGTTTTCATGGCTTGAATACCACTGAGTAGCTGTAAAGTTTGCAAAGTCAATCAGTGAGGGCATCTACATTGAGGTAGTAAGTGGAGTGTGTGTGTATATCCCCGTGGAAAAATGTCCAGGGTGAGAGAAAGAAGCAAGTGTGGATGTTGCAACGAGCAAGCTTGAATAGCATTGAGTAGCCATGAAGTTTGCAAAGTCAATCAGTGAGGGCATCTACATTGAGGTAGTAAGTGGAGTGTGTGTGTATATCTCCATGGAAGAATGTCCAGGGTGAGAGAAAGAAGCACATGTGAATGTTGCAACGAGCAAGCTTGAATAGCATTGAGTAGCCATGAAGTTTGCAAAGTCAATCGGTGAGGGCATCTACATTGAGGTAGTAAGTGGAGTGTGTGTGTATATCCCCATGGAAGAATGTCCAGGGTGAGAGAAAGAAGCACGTGTGGATGTTGCAATGAGCAAGCTTGAATAGCATTGAGTAGCCATGAAGTTTGCAAAGTCAATCAGTGAGGGCATCTACATTGAGGTAGTAAGTGGAGTGTGTGTGTATATCCCCATGGAAGAATGTCCAGGGTGAGAGAAAGAAGCACGTGTGGATGTTGCAATGAGCAAGCTTGAATAGCATTGAGTAGCCATGAAGTTTGCAAAGTCAATCAGTGAGGGCATCTACATTGAGATAGTAAGTGGAGTGTGTGTGTGTATATTCCCATGGAAGAATGTCCAGGGTGACAGAAAGAAGCACATGTGGATGTTGCAATGAGCAAGCTTGAATAGCATTGAGTAGCCATGAAGTTTGCAAAGTCAATCGGTGAGGGCATCTACATTGAGGTAGTAAGTGGAGTGTGTGTGTATATCCCCATGGAAGAATGTCCAGGGTGAGAGAAAGAAGCACGTGTGGATGTTGCAATGAGCAAGCTTGAATAGCATTGAGTAGCCATGAAGTTTGCAAAGTCAATCAGTGAGGGCATCTACATTGAGGTAGTAAGTGGAGTGTGTGTGTGTATCTCCATGGAAGATTGTCCAGGGTGAGAGAAAGAAGCACGTGTGGATGTTGCAATGAGCAAGCTTGAATAGCATTGAGTAGCCATGACGTTTGCAAAGTCAATCAGTAAGGGCATCTACATTGAGGTAGTAAGTGGAGTGTGTGTATATATCCCAGTGGAAGAATGTCCAGGGTGAGAGAAAGAAGCACGTGTGGATGTTGCAATGAGAAAGCTTGAATAGCATTGAGTAGCCATGAAGTTTGCAAAGTCAATCAGTGAGAGTACCTTCATAGAGGTAGCAAATGGAGTGTTTATATATCCCTGTGGAATAATGTCCAGGGTGGTGGGAGGAACACTTGTCTGTTTGAAGCAAGTGTGAAGTACCTCACAAAGAAAGCTGGAAGGCTTTAATTCAAAAGCATGCAGTACGGAACGCAACAAAATTCCAACTGACAGTTTATTTACCTTGTAAGCTGCACTGAGTCCCCTTTGGGGTGAGAAGGGTGGCATGTAAATATGCAGCTGAAAAGTCAATCAGTTTGTCCAGATCTGTAGCTTTCCGGAAAAGTAATTACCTCAGAAAGAAAGCTGGAAGGCTTTAATTCAAAGGCATGCAGTACGGAACGCAACAAAATTCCAACTGACAGTTTATTTACCTTGTAAGCTGCTCTGAGTCCCCTTTGGGGTGAGAATGCTGGCATGTAAATATGCAGCTGAAAAGTCAATCAGTTTGTCCAGATCTGTAGCTTTCCGGAAAAGTATTTACCTCACAAAGAAAGCTGGAAGGCTTTAATTCAAAAGCATGCAGTACGGAACGCAACAAAATTCCAACTGACAGTTTATTTACCTTGTAAGCTGCTCTGAGTCCCCTTTGGGGTGAGAAGGGTGGCATGTAAATATGCAGCTGAAAAGTCAATCAGTTTGTCCAGATCTGTAGCTTTCCGGAAAAGTAATTACCTCACAAAGAAATCTGGAAGGCTTTAATTCAAAGGCATGCAGTACAGAACGCAACAAAATTCCAACTGACAGTTTATTTACCTTGTAAGCTGCTCTGAGTCCCCTTTGAGGTGAGAAGGGTGGCATGTAAATATGCAGCTGAAAAGTCAATCAGTTTGTCCAGATCTGTAGCTTTCCGGAAAAGTAATTACCTCAGAAAGAAAGCTGGAAGGCTTTAATTCAAAGGCATGCAGTACGGAACGCAACAAAATTCCAACTGAGAGTTTATTTACCTTGTAAGCTGCTCTAAGTCCCCTTTGGGGTGAGAATGCTGGCATGTAAATATGCAGCTGAAAAGTCAATCAGTTTGTCCAGATCTGTAGCTTTCCGGAAAAGTAATTACCTCAGAAAGAAAGCTGGAAGGCTTTAATTCAAAAGCATGCAGCAGGAAACTCAACAAAATTCCAACTGACAGTTTATTTACCTTGTAAGCTGCTCTGAGTCCCTTTGGGGTGAGAAGGGTGGCATGTAAATATGCAGCTGAAAAGTCAATCAGTTTGTCCAGATCTGTAGCTTTCCGGAAAAGTAATTACCTCACAAAGAAAGCTGGAAGGCTTTAATTGAAAAGCATGCAGTACGGAACGCAACAAAATTCCAACCGACAGTTTATTTACCTTGTAAGCTGCTCTGAGTCCCCTTTGGGGTGAGAAGGGTGGCATGTAAATATGCAGCTGAAAAGTCAATCAGTTTGTCCAGATCTGTAGCTTTCCGGAAAAGTAATTACCTCACAAAGAAAGCTGGAAGGCTTTAATTCAAAAGCATGCAGTACGGAACGCAACAAAATTCCAACCGACAGTTTATTTACCTTGTAAGCTGCTCTGAGTCCCCTTTGGGGTGAGAAGGGTGGCATGTAAATATGCAGCTGAAAAGTCAATCAGTTTGTCCAGATCTGTAGCTTTCCGGAAAAGTAATTACCTCACAAAGAAAGCTGGAAGGCTTTAATTCAAAAGCATGCAGTACGGAACGCAACAAAATTCCAACTGAGAGTTTATTTACCTTGTAAGCTGCTCTGAGTCCCCTTTGGGGTGAGAAGGGTGGCATGTAAATATGCAGCTGAAAAGTCAATCAGTTTGTCCAGATCTGTAGCTTTCCGGAAAAGTAATTACCTCAGAAAGAAATCTGGAAGGCTTTAATTCAAAAGCATGCAGCAGGGAAGGCAACAAAATTCCAACTGACAGTTTATTTACCTTGTAAGCTGCTCTGAGTCCCCTTTGGGGTGAGAAGGGTGGCATGTAAATATGCAGCTGAAAAGTCAATCAGTTTGTCCAGATCTGTAGCTTTCCGAAAAAGTAATTACCTCACAAAGAAAGCTGGAAGGCTTTAATTCAAAAGCATGCAGCAGGGAACGCAACAAAATTCCAACTGACAGTTTATTTACCTTGTAAGCTGCTCTGAGTCCCCTTGGGGTGAGAAGGGTGGCATGTAAATATGCAGCTGAAAAGTCAATCAGTTTGTCCAGGTCTGTAGCTTTCCGGAAAAGTAATTACCTCACAAAGAAAGCTGGAAGGCTTTAATTCAAAAGCATGCAGTACAGAACGCAACAAAATTCCAACTGACAGTTTATTTACCTTGTAAGCTGCTCTGAGTCCCCTTTGGGGTGAGAATGCTGGCATGTAAATATGCAGCTAAAAAGTCAATCAGTTTGTCCAGGTCTGTAGCTTTACGGAAAAGTAATTACCTCAGAAAGAAAGCTGGAAGGCTTTAATTCAAAGGCATGCAGTACGGAACGCAACAAAATTCCAACTGACAGTTTATTTGCCTTGTAAGCTCAGCTGCTCTATAAATCAGACGGCCTGATTTATAGGAATTGTAGATACTAGGATCTATGTTTCCTCCACCACAGACATCCCAGTGTTCCTTACTCTCTCCATTGGTGAGAGTAATGACTTCCAAGAGCTTTATGGAGTATGTTTGAACTATGTCTCTCTGTCATTCAGTGCGGGAGCAACCCTCTTCCGGGTCTCACCAAGCAGGAAGATTGTTGCGGCAGTATCGGGACGTCTTGGGGCCAAAACAAGTGCCATAAGTGCCCCCACCTTCAATGTAAGTCTCCCTTCCTCGTCCTTTATATAGTGTGCTTCAGGGTAAACTACAACTCCCACTATGGTGAGTCAGTCCCCTCAAACCCCTCCAGTAGGTTGAGTTAGTCACGGAGGTTGTGTGTGCCAAGTTTGGTCCCGGTCTATTGTCAGTGGTGGTCACAGTGTCTCAGGATGTAGGTGAACTACAACTCCCAGAAATGAAGGTCAGTTCCCCCCAAACCCCTCCAGTATGTTCAGTTGGTCATGGGGGTTCTGTGTGCCAAGTTTAGTTCAGGTCCATCGTTGGTGGGGATTACAGTTTCTCTGTTTGTAGGTGAACTACAACTCCCAAAACTCAAGGTCAATCTCTCCCAAATCCCTCCATTTATCACACTTGTGCATATCGGATATGTGTGCCAAGTTTGGTCCAGATTCATTGGCTTTTGTGTTCACAGTGTTCTCTGGTTATAGGTGAACTACAACTCCCAAAACTCAAGGTCAATCTCTCCCAAATCCCTCCATTTATCACACTTGTGCATATCAGATATGTGTGCCAAGTTTGGTCCAGATTCATTGGCTTTTGTGTTCACAGTGTTCTCTGGTTATAGGTGAACTACAACTCCCAAAACTCAAGGTCAATCTCTCCCAAATCCCTCGGCATATCGGATATGTGTGCCCAGTCTGGTCCACATCCATTAGCTTTTGTGTTCACAGTGCTCTCTGGATGTAGGTGAACTACAACTCCCAAAATTCAAGGTCAATCTCTCCCAAACCCCTCCATTTATCACACTTGTGCATATCAGATATGTGTGCCAAGTTTGGTCCAGATTCATTGGCTTTTGTGTTCACAGTGTTCTCTGGTTATAGGTGAACTACAACTCCCAAAACTCAAGGTCAATCTCTCCCAAATCCCTCGGCATATCGGATATGTGTGCCCAGTCTGGTCCACATCCATTGGCTTTTGTGTTCACAGTGCGCTCTGGATGTAGGTGAACTACAAATCCCAAAACTCTCAAGGTCAATCTCTCCCAAACACCTCCATTTATCATATTTGGGCATATTGGATATGTGTGCCAAGTTTGGTCCAGATTCATTGGCTTTTGTGTTCACAGTGCTCTCTGGATGTAGGTGAACTACAACTCCCCCAAATCAAGGTGAAATCAAGGAAACATTCCACACCAACACAGAGAGTAAGGAACACTAGGATGTCTCTGGCGGAGGAAACATTCCACACCAACACAGAGAGTAAGGAACACTGGGATGTCTGTGGTGGAGGAAACATTCCACACCAAGACAGAGAGTAAGGAACACTGAGATGTCTGTGGTGGAGGAAACATTCCACACCAACACAGAAAGTAAGGAACACTGAGATGTCTGTAGTGGAGGAAACATTCCACACGAACACAGAGAGTAAGGAACACTGGGATGTCTGTAGTGGAGGAAACATTCCACACCAAAACAGAGAGTAAGGAACACTGGGATGTCTGTGGTGGAGGAAACATTCCACACCAAGTCAGAGAGTAAGGAACACTGGGTTGTCTGTGGTGGAGAAAACATTCCACACCAACACAGAGAGTAAGGAACACTGGGATATCTGTGGTGGAGGAAACATTCCACGCCAAAACAGAGAGTAAGGAACACTGGGATGTCTGTGGTGGAGGAAACATTCCACACCAACACAGAGAGTAAGGAACACTGGGATATCTGTAGTGGAGGAAACATTCCACACCAAGTCAGAGAGTAAGGAACACTGGGTTGTCTGTGGTGGAGAAAACATTCCACACCAACACAGAGAGTAAGGAACACTGGGATATCTGTAGTGGAGGAAACATTTCACACCAAGTCAGAGAGTAAGGAACACTGGGATGTCTGTAGTGGAGGAAACATTCCACACCAAGTCAGAGAGTAAGGAACACTGGGATGTCAGTAGTGGAGGAAACATTCCACACCAAGGCAGAAAGTAAAAAACACTAGGATGTCTGTGATGGAGGAAACATTCCACCCCAAGACAGAGAGTAAGGAACTCTGGGATGTCTGTGGTGGAGGAAACATTCCACACCAAGACAGAGAGTAAGGAACACTGGGATGTCTGTGGTGGAGGAAACATTCCACATCAAGACAGAGAGTAAGGAACACTGGGATGTCTGTGGTGGAGGAAACATTCCATACCAATACAGAGAGTAAGGAACACTAGGATATCTGTGGTGGAGGAAACATTCCACACCAAGACAGAGAGTAAGGAACACTGGGATGTCTGTAGCGAAGGAAACATTCCACACCAAGACAGAGAGTAAGGAACACTAGGATATCTGTGGTGGAGGAAACATTCCACAACAAGACAGAGAGTGAGGAACACTGGGATGTCTGTAGCGAAGGAAACATTCCACACCAAGACAGAGAATAAGAAACACTAGGATGTCTGTGGTGGAGGAACTATTCCACACCGAGACATAGAGTAAGGAACACTAGGATGTCTATAGCGAAGGAAACATTCCACCCCAAGACAGAGAGTAAGGAACACTGGGATGTCTGTGGTGGAGGAAACACAAACTCTTGTGTTATGTGTATAGGTTTTGGAAGAAGTTTGGAAGAGTCTCATAGAAGGAGAAATTCACTGATTAGATGAATACATCGGAGGCATTGTTTTCCACGCACCAAAGATGCCCCAGTTCCAAAGGAAAGGGGAGGAAAACCCTGCCAAGTTGATCCACAATGAAACTTGGGAAAGTGGAGGAAAAACACACAAAAGCTCTTGTCAACTTGCCCAGAAAGAGAGAGAGAAAAAGAGTGTATTGGAAACTAGTCTTTCCGGCACGCAAAAAAGACGAAAACGAGGGAAATGTTTATCTCTCTGCCTTTAACTTCCTGCCATCGCTTTGTATTCGAGCTTAGGAAGCGACAGATAATAATAATAATAATAATAATAATTATTATTATTTATATTCCGCTCTATCTCCCCACCAAAATGGTTGGTTTCGATGACCTTTGGGTGCCCCATCCAGCTCTATTGTTATATAGTTCACTTGGTTGTCTGTTGGGGTCTCTATTCTCTGAAGGGTTTGGCCATCTGTCGGGAATGGTTTGATTGTGCCTTCCCCTATTGCAGGAGGGTTGGACTGGATGACTTTTGGGTATCCCCTTCCAATGCCAGTGTTACTTGAGTGTCTGTTGGAGTCTCCTTCTTTGGAGGATTTGGCCATCTGTTGGGAGTGGTTTGATGATAGCTCCCTCTATTGCAGAAGGGTTGGACTGGATGACCTTTGGGTACTCCTTCCAACTCTAGTGTTACATAGCTCACTTAGGTGTCTGTTGGAGTTTCCTTCTCTGAAGGGTTTGGCCATCTGTCGGGAGTGGTTTGAAGGTGTCTCCCTCTATTGCAGAAAGGTTATACTGGATGACCTTTGAGTACCCCTTCCAACAATATATAGCTTACTTGGGTGTCTGTAGATGTCTCCTTCTCTGAAGGGTTTGGCCATCTGTTGGGAGTGGTTTGATGGTGCCTCCCTCTATTACATGAGGGTTGGACTAGATGACCTTTGGGTACCCCTTCCAACTCTAGTGTTATATAGCTCACTTGGGTGTCTGTTGGAACCTCTTTCTTTGGAGGAATTTAAGCAGAGGCTGGCTGGCCATCTGTCGGGAGTAGTTTGATGGTGCTTCCCTCTATTGTGTGAGGGTTGGACTGGCTGAACTTTGGGGACCCCTTCCAACTTGAGTGTTATTTGGGTGTCTGATGGTGTCTACTTCTATGGAGGATTTTAAGCAGAGGCTAGCTGGCCATCTCTCAGGAGTGGTTTGATGGTGCCTCCCTCTATTGCAGAAGGGTTGGACTGGATGATCTTTGGGTACACATCCCAACTCTAGTGTTACTTGGGTGTCTGTTGGTGTCTACTTCTATGGAGGATATTCAGCAGAGGCTGGCTGGCCATCTGTCGGGAGTGGTTTAATGGTGCCTCCCTCTATTGCAGAAGGGTTGGACTGGATGACCATTGAGTACCACTTCCAACTGTAGTGTTACTTAGGTATCTGTAGGTGTCTCCTTCTCTGGAGGATTTGGCCATCTGTCAGGAGTGGTTTGATGGTGCCTCCCTCTATTGCATGAGGGTTGGACTGGATGACCTTTGGGTACCCCTTCCAACTCTAGTTCTATGTTACTTGGGTGCTGGAGTCTCCTTCTCTGAAGGGTTTGGTCATCTGTCAGGAATGATTTGATTGTGCCTCCCTTTATTGCATGAGAGTTGGACTGGATGACCTTTGGGTACCCCTTCCAACAATATATATAGCTCACTTGGGTGTCTGTAGATGTCTCCTTCTCTGGAAGATTTGGCCATCTGTCGGGAGTGGTTTGATGGTGCCTCCCTCTATTGCATGAGGGTTGGACTGGATGACCATTGAGTACCACTTCCAACTCTAGTGTTACTTGGGTGTCTGTAGGTGTCTCCTTCTCTGGAGGATTTGGCCATCTGTCGGGAGTGGTTTGATGGTGTCTCCCTCTATTGCATGAGGGTTGGACTGGATGACCTTTGGGTACCCCTTCCAACAATATATATAGCTCACTTGGGTGTCTGTAGATGTCTCCTTCTCTGGAAGATTTGGCCATCTGTCGGGAGTGGTTTGATGGTGCCTCCCTCTATTGCATGAGGGTTGGACTGGATGACCTTTGGGTACCCCTTCCAACTCTAGTGTTATATATAGCTTGCTTAGGTGTCTCCTTCTTTGGAGGAATTTAAGCAGAGGCTGTCTGGCCATCTGTCAGGAGTGGTTTGATGGTGCCTCCCTCTATTGCATGAGGGTTGGACTGGATGACATTTGGGTGCTCCTTCCAACTCTAGTGTTATTTGGGTGTCTGTTGGTGTCTCAGTGTTATGTTGCTCACTTGAGTGTCTGTTGGAACCTCCTTCTTCGGAGGAATTTAAGCAGAGGCTGTCTGGCCATCTGTCAGGAGTGGTTTGATGGTGCCTCCCTCTATTGCATGAGGGTTGGACTGGATGACCTTTGTGTACCACTTCCAATTCTAGTGTTATATAGCTCCCTTTTCCAACTCTAGTGTTATTTGGGTGTCTGTTGGTGTCTACTTCTATGGAGGGTATTCAGCAGAGGCTGTCTGGCCATCTGTCGGGAGTGGTTTAATAGTGCCTCTCTATTGCAGACGGGTTGGACTGGATGACCTTTGTGTACCACTTCCAACTCTAGTGTTATATAGCTCCCTTTTCCAACTCTAGTGTTATTTGGGTGTCTGTTGGTGTCTACTTCTATAGGTGATATTAAGCAGAGGCTAGCTGGCCATCTCTCAGGAGTGGTTTGATGGTGCCTCCCTCTATTGCAGAAAGGTTGGACTGGATGACCTTTGGGTACCCCTTCCAACTCCCCTTTTATGTTACTTGGGTGCTGGAGTCTCCTTCTCTGAAGGGTTTGGCCATCTTTCGGGAATGGTTTGATGGTGCCTCCCTCTATTGCATGAGAGTTGGGCTAGACAACCTTTGGGTATCTCTCCCAACTCTAGTGTTACTTGGGTGTCTGTTGGTGTCTACTTCTATGGGGGATATTCAGCAGAAGCTGTCTGGCCATCTGTCAGGAGTGGTTTGATGGTGTCTCCCTCTATTGCATGAGGGTTGGACTGGATGACCTTTGGGTACCCCTTCCAACTCTAGTGTTATATAGCTCACTTGGGTGCCTGTTGGAGTCTCCTTCTTTGGAAGATTTGGCCATCTATCGGGAATGGTTTGATGGTGCCTCCCTCTATTGCATGAGAGTTGGACTGGATGACCTTTGGGTACCCCTTCCAACAATATATATAGCTTACTTGGGTGTCTGTAGATGTCTCCTTCTCTGGAGGATTTGGCCATCTGTCGGGGGTGGTTTGATGGTGTCTCCCTCTATTGCATGAGGGTTGGACTGGATGACCATTGAGTACCACTTCCAACTCTAGTGTTACTTGGGTGTCTGTAGGTGTCTCCTTCTCTGGAGGATTTGGCCATCTGTCGGGAGTGGTTTGATGGTGCCTCCCTCTATTGCATGAGGGTTGGACTGGATGACCTTTGGGTACCCCTTCCAACTCTAGTGTTATATAGCTCCCTTTTCCAACTCTAGTGTTATTTGGGTGTCTGTTGGTGTCTACTTCTATGGAGGATATTCAGCAGAGGCTGTCTGGCCATCTGTCGGGAGTGGTTTGATTGTGCCTTCCCAGCCCTATGATTCTTAATGGGGAGAGGGATGGATAGGGGCTGAGCGCTGTTTCTCCCTCCTTCCACTTCCCAGCCCCCAAAGAAACCAGGGCTTGGGCTTAATGCATTTTGCAGCTCTGTTTGTGTTGGATGCGGCTTGGAATGCGTTCTGCCGCCACGGCTTCCCTCCCTCTGCCATCACCACGCTCTCTCTCTTGGCACGGGCCCCTTGGCAACGGCTCCCACGTCCCTCCCGCGCCAAAGAATGCGCCGTTTGATCTCTCCAAAGGCCGAGAGAGAAAGAGAGTTGTTTTGCTGGACGCAAAGCCGGGCCTCGCCATCTCAAACCTCAGCGTGAAACCTCGGCACGAAACGGCACACAAGGGAAGGTTTGTCAACCTGCTCCCTTCCTTTGCGGCAACTTTGGATTTTTTCGTGCCAAGGAACTCGAACTTTCAGCATCTCAATACTGAAGCGTACGTCCCGTTCCCTTCTTTCACCGAATCGTAGAATCTTAGAGTCGGAAGGGACCCCAAAGGACATCCAGTCAATCAATCAGTCTTTATTATGGTCCAAAGACCATAGGGAGTTTCATCTACGCTGACGATCGTGCCATCACCACTCAAGGAAATCTACAAAACAGGAGCTTTTTTGTTGAGTTCCAGGATCAGAGAAGCTGATGCCGAAAACGGAAGAATGACCTGCCTCCCGTTCCCTTCTTTCACCGAATCGTAGAATCTTAGAGTCAGAAGGGACCCCAAAGGACATCCAGTCAATCATTCAGTCTTTATTATGGTCCAAAGACCATAGGGAGTTTCATCTACGCTGACGATCGTGCCATCACCACTCAAGGAAATCTACAAAACAGGAGCTTTTTTGTTGAGATCCAGGGTCAGAGAAGCAGGCGTACGTCCCGTTCCCTTCTTTCACCGAATCGTAGAATCTTAGAGTCGGAAGGGACCCCAAAGGACATCCAGTCAATCAATCAGTCTTTATTATGGTCCAAAGACCATAGGGAGTTTCATCTACGCTGACGATCGTGCCATCACCACTCAAGGAAATGTACAGAACAGGAGCTTTTTTGTTGAGTTCTAGGGTCAGAGAAGCTGATGCCGAAAACAGAAGAATGACCTGCCTCCCGTTCCCTTCTTTCACCGAATCGTAGAATCTTAGAGTCGGAAGGGACCCCAAAGGACATCCAGTCAATCAATCAGTCTTTATTATGGTCCAAAGACCATAGGGAGTTTCATCTATGCTGACGATCGTGCCATCACCACTCAAGGAAATCTACAAAACAGGAGCTTTTTTGTTGAGTTCCAGGGTCAGAGAAGCTGATGCCGAAAACAGAAGAGTGACCTGCCTCAGAGAAGTGTGCTTCCTCCATCCATGTTTAACATTTACACAAATGACCAGCCACTTCCAGAAGGGACAGAGTTTCATCTATGCTGACGATCGTGCCATCACCACTCAAGGAAATCTACAAAACAGGAGCTTTTTTGTTGAATCATAGAAGAATGGCCTGCCTCAGGGAAGAGTGCTTGCTCCATCCATGTTTAACATTTACACAAATGATCAGGCACTGTCAGAAGGAGGAGAGAGTTTCATCTATGCTGATGATCATGCCATCACCACTCAAGGAAATATGCTACAAAACAGGAGCTTTTTTGTTGAGTTCAGGGTCAGAGAAGCTGATGCTGAAAACAGAAGAGCAACCTGCCTCACAGAAGTGTGCTTGCACAAAAGACCAGCCACTTCCAGAAGGGAAAGAGAAATTCATCTATGCTGACGATCATGCCATCACCACTCAAGGAAAGCTACAAAACGGGAGCTTTTTTGTTGAATCATAGAATTATAAAGTTGGAAGAGGCCTAATGGGACATCCATCCCAACCCCCTGCCAAGAAGCAGGAAAATTGCATTCAAAGCACCCCTGACAGATGGCCATCCAGTTCTTCCTAATGTTGTAATAATAATAATAATAATAATAATTATTATTATTATTATTATTATTATTATTATGAGTTCTATGGTCAGAGAAGCAGATGCCAAAAACCGAAAAATGGCCTGCCTAGAGGAGCGTGCTTGCTCCATCCATGTTTAACATTTACACAAATGACCAGGCACTGTCAGAAGGGGGAGAGAGTTTCATCTATGCTGACGATTGTGCCATCACCATTCAAGGAAATCTGCTACAAAACAGGAGCTTTTTTGTTGAGTTCCAGAATCAGAGAAGCAGATGCTGAAAACAGAAGAGTGATCTGCCTCAGAGAAGTGTGCTTGCTTCATCCATGTTTAACATTTACACAAATGATCAGGCACTGTCGGAAGGGGGAGAGATTTTCACCTATGCTGATGATCATGCCATCACCACTCAAGGAAATCTACAAAACAGGAGCTTTTTTGTTGAGTTCCAGAATCAGAGAAGCAGATGCCAAAAACAGAAGAGTGACCTGCCTCAGAGAAGTGTGCTTCCTCCATCCATGTTTAACATTTACACAAATGATCAGGCACTGTCAGAAGGGGGAGAGAGTTTCATCTACGCTGATGATCGTGCCATCACCATCCAAGCAGGGAGCTTTGAAATAGTTGAACAGAAGCTCTCCGAAGCTTTGGTGCTCTTACTGCCTATTACAGGGAAAACCAGCTGATTCCTAATCCATCTAAAATGCAGATGTGTGCTTTTCACCTTAAGAACAGACAAGCATCTCGAGCTCTGAGGATGACCTGGGAAGGAATCGCATTGGAGCATGGCAGCACACCCAAATACCCGAGAGTCATTCTGGACCGTGTTCTGATTTACAATGATGATGATGATGATAAACTTTATTTATATCCCACCACCATCTCCCTGAAGGGACTCAGGATGGCTTACAAGGCACTTCAGGGAGCACATATAACATGCAAGAGGTAAACATGGTACAAAAATATAAAAGAAGTCACATAAAATTATAACAACAACCCCTTGACTAACAAGGAAAAAAGTGGGTGCTAGATATAATATCACCCAAAAGCTGATTGGCATATCCTGGGGATCACAACTAGACACAGTGAAGGCATCTGCCCTTGCACTTTGCTACTCTGCTGCTGAATACGCCTGCCCAGTGTGGGATACATCTCACCACGTTATGGATGTGGCTCTCATTGAGACATGCTGCATTATCACAGAATGTATGTGCCTTACACTGCTGGAGAAATTACACTGTTAAGCTGATATTGCATTACCTGACATCTGTCGGGAAGTAGCAGCCTGTAATGAAAAGACTAAGGCAGTGATATCTCCGGCCCATCCTCTGTTTGGATATCACCCAGCAAGCCAACACATTAGATCAAGAAATAGCTTTCTAAGATCTACAGAGACACTCAAAAGATCACCTCAGCAAGCGAGAGTCCAAAAGTGGCAGGCTCAAACCCAGAACCTCAATTAGTCGCTGAGACCAGATGAGAAACTCCTTCTTGGGCACACAGAAGACTGGGCGACTTGGAAAGCCCTGAACAGACTGTGCTTTGGCACCACGAGATGCAGAGCCAACCTTAAGAAATGGGGCCACAAAGTGGAGTCCACGACATGTGAGTGCGGAGAAGAGCAAACCACCGACCACCTACTACAATGTGGTCTGAGCTCTGCCACATGCACGATGGAGGACCTTCTTATAGCAACACGAGAGGCACTCCAAATGGCCAGCTTCTGGTCAAAAGGAATTTAGTATAATGCTAAGTTTGTTTATGTTTTTAAATACATTATAACTGTATCTTCAATTCACTTTTGGCATGATAATACATAAATAAGTCCTGCCCTTGAGCGTGAGATGAGAGCGGCGTCATCTGCATACAGCAATAAGGCAATTCTCTTTGTTCCAAGCTTGGTCAGATGCCCAAGGTTTGTTTTTCCCCCCAGCTCATTGATGAATATATTATACATCCAGTCCAACCCCATTCTCCAAGGCAGGACACAATCAAAGCCTTCCCAACAGATGGCCACCCAAACTCCCAGGCAGCACATTCTTCCTAATGTCTTTCCCTGCCCTTTGAATCTCTTTTTCTGTTGTGTCCTGGTTGAGTCTTTGCCCTTGGAACTCCCCATCACTTGAGAACCTGTGAATGTGTGTGATAAACACGAGTCTTGTGTCTGCCCTGCTTTCAGATTTGGGGGTTCAGAAGACATCTGGGAGCGATTGTCCGCAGGGGTACAAGCGACTCAACAGCACCCATTGCCAGGGTAAGAATGGAGGTTCCAAGAAAGGGACTTTAACCAACTCGCTTGGGAACTGGACTCGGGAATCCTAACCATGGCTAATGTTCTGCCCACTCTCTCGCTCTCTCCTTCCTCCAGACATCAACGAGTGTGCCATGCAAGGCGTGTGCCAAGGAGGCGAATGTTTGAACACCCAAGGGAGCTTCCGCTGTTCGTGCAAACCGGGGCACGTCTTGGGGCCTTCGCGGACTCACTGCGTGCGTACGTATCTCAAGCCAGGGTGATGGCCCTCAATCTCTCCTCTTCCCCTTCCCTTCTCCATCTCTGTTGTTTCTTTCTCTGTTTCCTTCTCCTTCTCCATCTCCTTCACCATATTGATCTCCATCTCACTCCCAATATCTCCATCTCAGTCTACTTCTCCATTTCCCTCTACATCTCCGTCTGCTTTTCCATTTCCCTCTACATCTCCTTCTCCATTTCCCTCTACATCTCCATCTCCTTCTCTGTTTCCTTCTACATCTCCATCTCCTTCTCCGTTTCCTTCTACATCTCCATCTCCTTCTCCGTTTCCCTCTACATCTCCATCTCCTTCTCCATTTCCTTCTACATCTCCGTCTGCTTCTCCGTTTCCCTCTATATCTCCAGCTTCTCCATTTCCTTCTACATCTCCGTTTCCTTCTACATCTCCATCTCCTTCTCTGTTTACATCTCTCTCTCCTTCTCCGTTTCCTTCTACATCTCCATCTCCTTCTCTGTTTCCCTCTACATCTCCATCTCCTTCTCTGTTTCCTTCTACATCTCCATCTCCTTCTCCGTTTCCTTCTACATCTCCATCTCCTTCTCCGTTTCCCTCTACATCTCCATCTCCTTCTCCATTTCCTTCTACATCTCCGTCTGCTTCTCCGTTTCCCTCTATATCTCCATCTCCTTCTCCATTTCCTTCTACATCTCTGTCTCCTTCTCCGTTTCCCTCTATATCTCCATCTCCTTCTCCGTTTCCTTCTACATCTCCATCTCCTTCTCCATTTCCTTCTACATCTCCGTCTGCTTCTCCGTTTCCCTCTATATCTCCAGCTTCTCCATTTCCTTCTACATCTCCGTTTCCTTCTACATCTCCATCTCCTTCTCTGTTTCCCTCTACATCTCTCTCTCCTTCTCCGTTTCCTTCTACATCTCCATCTCCTTCTCTGTTTCCCTCTACATCTCCATCTCCTTCTCTGTTTCCTTCTACATCTCCATCTCCTTCTCCGTTTCCTTCTACATCTCCATCTCCTTCTCCGTTTCCCTCTACATCTCCATCTCCTTCTCCATTTCCTTCTACATCTCCGTCTGCTTCTCCGTTTCCCTCTATATCTCCATCTCCTTCTCCATTTCCTTCTACATCTCTGTCTCCTTCTCCGTTTCCCTCTATATCTCCATCTCCTTCTCCGTTTCCTTCTACATCTCCATCTCCTTCTCCATTTCCTTCTACATCTCCGTCTGCTTCTCCGTTTCCCTCTATATCTCCATCTGCTTCTCCATTTCCTTCTACATCTCCGTCTGCTTCTACATCTCCATCTCCTTCTCCGTTTCCTTCTACATCTCCATCTCCTTCTCCGTTTCCTTCTACATCTCCACCTCCTTCTCTATTTCCCTCTACATCTCCACCTGCTTCTCTGTTTCTTTCTACATCTACATCTCCTTCTCCATTTCCTTCTACATCTGCACCTCCTTCTCTGTTTCCTTCTACATCTTTGTCTCCTTCTCCATTTCCCTCTGCATCTCCATCTCCTTCCCCGTTTCCTTCTACATCTCCGTCCGCTTTTCCATTTCCTTCTCCAGCTCCTTCTCCATTTCCCTCTACATCTCTGTCTCTTTCTCCTTTTCCGTACCCATCTACTTCTTTGTTTCCTTCCCCTTCTCCATCTCCTTCCCTTCCTCTTTGTTTTCCTTCCTCTTCTCCAGCTCCTTCCCTTTCCCCATCTCCATTTCCTTCTCCATCTCTCACACCCAATCTCTCTCTCCTTCTCCATTTCCTTCTCCATCACCTGCGCCTTCTCTATTTGCTTTCCCATCTCCATTTCCATCTCACTCCCAATATCTCCATCTCTGTATCCTCCTTCTCCATCTCCTTCTCTTTCCCCATCTCAATTTCCTTCTCCATCTTATTCTGTTTCCTTTCCACATCTCCATCTCACTCCCAATATCTCCATCTCCTTCTCCATCTCTGTGTCCTCCTTCTCCATCTCCTTCTCTTTCCCCATCTCAATTTCCTTCTCCATCTTATTCTGTTTCCTTTCCACATCTCCATCTCACTCCCAATATCTCCATCTCCGTCTCCCTTCGATTCCCATCTCCATCTTTCCGTCTCCTCTGTTTCTTTCCCCATCACCATCTCATTTCCAATATCTCCACCTCCATTTCCGTTTTCATCTCCATCTCCTTCTCTGTTTCCTTTCTCTATCTTCTTTTCTATTTGCTTTCTCCATCTCCACCTCACCCCCAATATCTCCATCTTCATCTCCATCATCTCTATCTCTGTCTCCTTTTCCATCCCCATCTCCTTCCCTTTCCCCTTCTCCATCTCCTTTTCTGTTTCCTTTCACCATTTCAATCTCCCTCTCACTCCCAACATCTCCAACACTGTCTCCCCCTCCATCGCGATCTCCAACTGTTTCCTTCTCCATCTCCTTTTCCTTCTCTGTTCATTTTGTCATCTCTATCTCCATCTCACTCCCAATATCTCTGTCTTCATCTCCATCTCCTTTTCCATCTCCATCTCCTTCTCTGTTTCTTTCCCCATCTCAATCTCACTCCCAATATCCCCATCTTTGTATCCTTCTCCAACTTGATCTCCATTTCTGTTTCCTTCTCCATCTCCATTTCTTTCTCTGTTTCCTTCCTCCATCATCATCTCACTCCCAATATCTCTATCTTCATCTCTGTCTCCTTCTCCTTCTCCTTCATCTCTGTCTCCTCCTTTTCCATCTCCATCTCCTTCCCTTTCTCCTTCTCCATTTCCTTCTACATCTCCTTTTCTGTTTCCTTTCACCATCTCAATCTCTCTCTCACTCCCAACATTTCCAACGCTGTCTCCCTCTCCATCACGATCTCCATCTGTTTTCTTCGCCATCTCCTTTTCCTTCTCTGTTTCCTTTCATCATCTCGATCTCCATCTCACTCCCAATACCTCCATCTTCATCTCCATCTCCTTTTCCATCTCCATCTCCTCCCCTTTCCCCAACTCCATCTCCACTCCATCTCCTTCTCCCTTCCCATCTCCATCTCCTTCTCTGTTTCTTTCCCCATCACCATCTCATTCCCAATATCTCCATCTCCATCTCCATTTCCGTTTTCATCTCCTTCTGTTTCCTTTCTCCATCTCCATCTCCTTTTCTATTTGCTTTTTCCATCTCCACCTCACCCCCAATATCTCAATCTTTGTCTCCATCATCTCTATCTCCTCCTTTTCCATCTCCATCTCCTTCCCTTTCCCCTTCTCCATCTCCTTTTCTGTTTCCTTTCATTTTCACCATCTCAATCTCCCTCTAACTACCAACATCTCCAGCACTGTCTCCCTCTCCATCTCGATCTCCATCTGTTTCCTTTTCTGTTTCCTTTCCTCATCTCTATCTCAATCTCACTCCCAATATATCCGTCTCCTTCTCTATCTCATTCTTGTTCCTTTCCCCATATCCATCTCACTCCCAATAGCTCTCTTTCTGTCTTCCTTCCCTGCCCATCTCCATCTCCCTTTCCTTCTCCATCTCCTTCTCTGTTTCTTTCCTCATCTCCATCTCATCCCCAATATCTCCGTCTCCATCTCCTCCTTCACCTTGCATTCTCCATCTCCATCTCAATCTCATCTCCATCTCACCCCAATATCTCCGTCTCCATCTCCTCCTTCACCTTGCTTTCCCCATCTCCATCTCAATCTCATCTCCATCTCACCCCAATATCTCCGTCTCCATCTCCTCCTTCACCTTGCTTTCTCCATCTCCATCTCCATCTCATCTCCATCTCACCCCAATATCTCCGTCTCCATCTCCTCCTTCACCTTGCTTTCCCCATCTTCATCTCCATCTCCTCTCCATCTCACCCCCAATATCTCTGTCTCCATCTCCTCCTTCACCTTGCTTTCCCCATCTCCATCTCCATCTCATCTCCATCTCACCCCAATATCTCCGTCTCCATCTCCTCCTTCACCTTGCTTTCCCCATCTCCATCTCCATCTCCATCTCAGCCCCAATATCTCCGTCTCCATCTCGTCCTTCACCTTGCTTTCCCCATCTCCATCTCAATCTCATCTCCATCTCACCCCCAATATCTCCGTCTCCATCTCCTCCTTCACCTTGCTTTCCCCATCTCTATCTCATCTCCATCTCATCTCCATCTCACCCCCAATATCTCCGTCTCCATCTCCTCCTTCACCTTGCTTTCCCCATCTCCATCTCATTCCCAATCTCTCTGTCTCCATTTCCTTCTCTTTTCCTTTCCTCGTCTCTATCTCCTTCCCCTTCCCTTCTTCCTTTTGCCAAAGCTCTAGTCGCACATTCTAACGAATGCATTGTTCCAGGAGTCTCTTCGGTTCAGTCCTGTAATATCTCTTTCTCTCAATTTCCGGGGGGAGAATAGCAGAAAAGGGAGGCGAGAAGAGCTTGTGCTTCCGGCTGGTCAGCCCCGAACACCAGTGCCAACACCCGCTGCCCACCAAACTCACCCGCCAGACCTGCTGCTGCAGTGTGGGCAAGGCCTGGGGGGCCCGCTGCGAACGATGCCCGGCGGACGGAACCGGTAAGCAGGGAGAGCGTATGGAAGTATACAGAGTAGTCAGTGGTTTGCTCTTCTCCGCACTCGCATGTCAAGGATTCCACTTTGTGGCCCCATTTCTTGAGGTTGGCTCTGCATCTCGTGGTGCCAGAGCGCAGTCTGTTCAGCACCTTCCAAGTCGCCCAGTCTTCTGTGTGCCCAGCGGGGAGTCTCTCCTTTGGTCTCAGCCATGGATTGAGGTTCTGGGTTTAAGCCTGCCACTTTTGGACTCTCGCTTGCTGAGGTGTTCCAGCGAGTGTCTCTGTAGATCTAAGAAAACTATTTCTTGATTTGAGTCATTGACGTGCTGGCTGATACCCAACCAAGGGTTGAGCTGGAGATGTCTCTGCCTTGGTCCTTTCACTATTGGCTGCTACTTCCTGGCGGATGTCAGGTGGTGCAATACCGGCTAAGAGGTGTAATTTCTCCAGTGGTGTGGGGCGCAGACACTCCATATCTCATGAAGAGCCACATCCACTGTTTTAGTGTGGTGAGATGTGTTCCACACTGGGCATGCGTACTCAGCAGCAGAGTAGCATAGCGCAAGGGCAGATGTCTTCACTGTGTCTGGTTGTGATCCCCAGGTTGTGCCAGTCAGCTTTCGTATGATGTTGTTTCTAGCGCCCACTTTTTGCTTGATGTTCAGGCAGTGCTTCTTGTAGGTCAGAGCACGGTCCAGAGTGACTCCCAGGTATTTGGGTGCGCTGCAATGCTCCAGTGGGATTCCTTCCCAGGTCATAATCCTCAGAGCTCGGGATGCTTCCCTGTTCTTGAGATGAAAGGCACATGCCTGTGTTTTAGATGGGTTGGGGATCAGTTGGTTTTCCCTGTAATAGGCAGTTAGAGCACCTAGAGCTTCGGAGAGCTTAAGTTCAACCATCTCAAAGCTCCCTGCTTGAGTGGTGATGGCACGATCATCAGCATAGATGAAGCTCTCTGTCCCTTCTATTATGTACTCACAAGAGACAAAGAGTCAAATCATGAAGCAAGAAATCCTTAAACATGAATCTTCCCAGCAAGGCTTCCATGAGACAAGAACAAGAACTTAGCAGGATTCTAAACGATGCTTCATCTGACTATATTTCCCATGCTTGGAACTTTATATCCCCTCGTTAAGCCATTCCCAGCACTCAGAAATTGGTTTCGTTTTCCTTGAGCGCCTGTTATCTTTTTCTGTTGAAGCCTGGCAGAACACCGAAGGCCTTGGTCGAGCTGTCTGTTTTGGCTAATTTCCACCTGCCTGTCTATATGCTCATTAGTTCCTCCAGGTGCCGAGTTTTCAAGCCCCAAATCGTGGGAACTCTCTGGGAGCAATTCAGGGGGTAAACCATCGTTCCTATACCCTGTAGGAACATTCTCATGAGAAACTACACTTTGTACCGGTGTCTCTGTGTCATTCTCTACATCAATATTGCCATCATCCCCCACATCCAAAGTACCCTAATCCTGAAACACAATCACAAGCTGAACTCCAACACCTTGTGACTCCCCCCAGGGGTCCTGACTCCCAGGTTGAGAAATGCTGTGTTCAAGGTTAGCCACGCTGGTCTGTTTCTGTATGGAAAGTTGAGGGAGAAAGCCGTTCTATGGAACCTTTGAGGCCAAATCTATTTTAATATCATCAGCTTTTGTGGCTTGCAATCCACTTCTTCAGATGGGAACGGTGGAATACTGGTTTCACTTTCCTTGAGCGGCCCTTATCTTTTTCTGTTGAAGCCTGGCAGAACACCAAAGGCCTTGGTCGAGCTGTCTGTTTTGGCTAATTTCCACCCGCCTGTCTAGATGCTCGTTTCTGCAGGTGCCGAGTTGTTTTCAAGCCCCAAATTGTGGGAACTCTCTGGGAGCAAACAAGGGAGTAAACCATCGTCCCTATACCCTGTAGGAACATTCTCATGAGAAACTACACTTTGTACCGGTGTCTCTATGTCATTCTCTAAGAGGCGGCCCTAGGTAATTTTTAATGGTAAGCAAACAGTATTTTGGCGCCCCCCCCCCCAAACCAATCATTGATATATATTTTCTGTTCATCGTGGGAGTTCTGTGTGCCATATTTGGTTCAATTCCATCATTGGTGGAGTTCAGAATGCTCTTTGATTGTAGGTGAACTATACATCCCAGTAACTACACTGGCTGCACTTGCTCCCTTGCCTGGCCCGCTTTGGGTCCGAAGGCGTGCCTGAAGACCCCGGCGTGTGCACCAAAAGTCACCTCTTCTCCTGACTTTCTCCTCAGCCATTGGGACCGAGAGAGAGAGAGAGAGAGAGAGAGAGGTGGAGATGCCCACCTTTCCTGAAAGTAGGCGCAAAAACAAAGGAGGGAGCGGAGGTGGGAGATACCTCCAGCCGGAGGGGCTCTCTCTCTCTCTCTGAACCATATGTTTGGGTGGATGCTGTTGAGATGGTCCAGGAACATGTTGAGTTCTTCTTCTCCATGGCTCCTGACTTTCTTCTCAGCCACTGGGACCAAGAGAGAGAGAGAGAGAGAGGTGGAGATGCCCACCTTTCCTGAAGGTAGGCGCAAAAACAAAGGAGGGAGCGGAGGTGGGAGATACCTCCAGCCGGAGGGGCTCTCTCTCTCTCTCTCTCTCTCTTGGTCCCAATGGCTAAAGAGAAAGTCAGGAGAAGAGGAGACTTTTGGTGCGCACACTGGGATCTTCAGACACGCCTCCGGACCCGAAGCAGGCCAGGTGCGGCGGCTCCACCCCTTGGCCCACCTGCGGATTGGGGAGAGGAGAGGAGGTGGGTGGAGCGCCGGGGGATTGGGAAAGAGAGCCGGTCATGGGGAAGGGATTGAAACGGTGGAAACGGTGGAATACTGGTTTTGTTTTTCTTGAGTGGCCCTTATCTTTTTCTGTCAAAGCCTGGCAGAACACCGAAGGCCTTGGTCGAGCTGTCTGTTTTGGCTAATTTCCACCCGCCTGTCTATATGCTCATTAGTTCCTCCATATGCCGAGTTTTCAAGCCCCAAATCGTGGGAACTCTCTGGGAGCAATTCAGGGAGTAAACCATCGTCCCTATACCCTGTAGGAACATTCTCATGAGAAACTACACTTTGTACCGGTGTCTCTATGTCATTCTCTGCATCAATATTGCCATCTTGAACCCCATTGAGATCATCCCCCACATCCAAAGCACCCTACTCCTGAAACACAATCACAGGCTGAAACGTCTTACCCCTTTCTCTTTTCCTCTCCATTTCGGCAGCTTCTTTCCGAGAGATCTGCCCCGCCGGAAAGGGCTACCACATCCTGACCTCGCACCAGACCTTGACCATCCAAGGCGAGAGCGAGTTCACTCTCCAGTTCCATAAGGACCACACCACCGACGTGCAACAACCGCAGCAACATCTGGATTTGCCCACCCGCCCGCCTGCAGGCAGCGACTCCCAAGAGCCCGAAGGTCAGTGGATGTTCTGGACTACATCTCCCATCATTCCCATGACGGGAGTTATAGTTCGATTGACATTTGGATTGGGGGAAACAATGCCGCTCTAACTTCCATCTTGGTTTCTGTTTCGCAGCCATCACTCCACCAATGGTAAGTGCGCTGGGACCTTGGAGGATGAAACGCATAGTCGGATGAGGTAGAAAATTCAATTATTATTTCCAAAGGCAACCCTAATACGTCATTGTAACATGCGCCTTATGATGCTCGAGCCCAGAAACATCATATGAATCCCTTTAACTATGGAGGATAGAGTCCAATAACTCTCCCGTGGATACCTAAAACTGCATCCAGAATAATAATAATAATAATAATAATAATAATAATAATATAATTAATAATTAATAATAATTAAATAATTAATAATTATTAATAATTATTAATAATTATTAATAATTATTATTTTTTTAATTATCTATATAAATAAAACTGTAGTGTTTGATTGTGGGATTAACACAACTGGATGAACTGACACCAAATTTGGACACAAGACACCTAACAGACCAACAAGTGACCATCACTCATAGAAACACTGGAAAACACAGCAGAAGAGACTTAAAAAGCTATATATATATATATATATATATATATATATATATATTACAATGCATATGCAAAACTACACACACACACACATATATATGCAAACACACATATATACACACATATATGCATATACACACACACAAAACACAGACACAGAAAGGGGGAAGGAAGGAGGGAGAGAAAGAAGGGAGGGAAGGAGAGAAAGAAGGAAGGAAGGAGAGAAGGAGGGAGAGAAAGAAGAAGGTAAAAAGGTGGGAAGGAGAGAAAGAAAGAAAGAAAGATAAGGAAGGCGAGAAGGAGGGAAAGAAGGGGAGAAAAAGAGAAAGGTAGAGAAGGAAGGAAAGAGAGAAGGAGGGAGAGAAAGAGGGAAAAAAGAAGGGTAGAGAAGGAAGGAAGTAGAGAAGGAGGGAGAGAAAGAGGGAAAGAAGGGTAGAGAAGGAGGGAAGGAAAGAAAGAAAGAAAGAAAGAAAGAAAGAAAGAAAGAAAGAAAGAAAGGTAGAGAAGGAAGGAGGGAGAGAAGGAGAGAGGGAAAGAGGGAAAGAAGGAGGGAAGGAGAGAAAGAAGGAAAGAAGGGTAGAGAAGGAAGGAAGGAGGGAAAGAAGGAAAGAAAGAAGGGTAGAGAAGGAGGGAAGGAGAGAAGGAGGGAGAGAAAGAGGGAAAGAAGGAGGGAAGGAGAGAAAGAAGGAAAGAAAGAAGGGTAGAGCAGTGAGGAAGGAAGGAGAGAAGGAGGGAGAGAAAGAGAAGAAGGAAAGAGGAGGAAGGAAGAAGAGGAGGGAAAGAAAAAGGGGAAGAAGGAGGGAAGGAGAGAAAGAAAGAAAGGTAGAGAAGGAAGGAGGAAGAGAAAGAGGGAAAGAAGGAGGGAAGGAGAGAAAGAAGGAAAGAAAGAAGGGTAGAGAAGTAAGGAAGGAGAGAAGGAGGGAGAGAAAGAGAAAAAGGAAAGAGGAGGAAGGCAGAAGAGAACGAGGGAAAGAAAAAGGGGAAGAAGGAGAGAAAGAAAGAAAGAAAGGTAGAGAAGGAAGGAGGGAGAGAAGGAGAGAGAGAAAGAGGGAAAGAAGGAGGGAAGGAGAGAAAGAAGGAAAGAAAGAAGGGTAGAGAAGTAAGGAAGGAGAGAAGGAGGGAGAGAAAGAGAAGAAGGAAAGAGAAGGAAGGAAGGAGAGAAGGAGGGAAAGAAAAAGAGAAAGAAGGAGGGAAGGAGCGAAATAAGGAAAGAAAGAAGGGTAGAGAAGTAAGGAAGGAGAGAAGGAGGGAGAGAAAGAGAAGAAGGAAAGAGAAGGAAGGAAGAAGAGAAGGAGAGAAAGAAGGAAAGAAAGACCTCCCACACAGAATCCCCATGTGGGCCACAGCAACACATGACGGGGGATGGCTAATAATAATAATAATAATAATAATAATAATAATAATAATAATAATAATAATAATGCAAGACTGATGTCCCTTTTCCTATCATCTCCAGTTACCCAGCTATGTCACGACTTCGGAGGAGCAGCTCATCTTCTACGTCAGTACCCCGCCATTTGGACTGCGGTACCCCGGTGGGTGAGCAAGGGGGATTCTGGGTGTTGTAGTCCCAAAAGAAAAAGGGAGTCATAGCACCATAAGAGTTATAAGGGGGCCCCAAAGGCCATCTAGTCCAACCCCATGGTCCCAAGGCTTCCTCACCCATGATTTGTGCCTCTTACTCCTCGCAGCTGTCCTTCCCAAACCCACAACGGCCGTTGTGGTGAAGTATCCGGAAGAAGAGAAGGGCGTGAGCCGGTTCGACATGCCTCCCACGCAGGTGACAGGTAAGTGTCACCTTTCCCAAGCATGAGGAGCATTCTCTCCCCTAAGCTGATCTTTGAAGGTCTGTGACTTGTGTCTTACTGTGACTTAGAACCATAGAATCCTCAAGTTGGATGGGAACCCCAAAGGCTATCCAGTCCAACCCCTTTTGGTCAAGCAGGAAGACACCATCCAAGCCCTCCCGACAGATGGCCATCCAGCCTCTGCTTCAAAACCTCCGCCCCACAGCTTGAATGTGTTTGTTTCCCTTTTGCAGAGACGGACATCTGCAAACTGAACCGCAACATCTGCGGCCACGGCGAATGCATCCCGGGAGCCCCGGGCTTCACCTGCCATTGCTACCAGGGATACCGGCGGCATCCTCAGCACAGGTATTGCGTAGGTAAGGGGCACCTTCCCTCCAATGGGTATGCATTCTTTCCTCGAACCCTTTACGTTGCTGGGAGAATAACTTCAGTAGGGTCTCGCGTATCCGACATAAACGGGCCGACAGAACGTTGAATAAACGAAAATGTCAGATAATACGGAGTCTCCTACTGTTACCTGTCCGACGTGGTGCTAGATGTTTGGGATTCCTCATCTTCGGAAGAGGAAAGGGAGCAGCGAAATAGGAATTGGAGGGAGAAGAAGAATCAGACAATAAGGGTTTGAAAGTGCCCACATTTCTAGAGAGACGAAAAGAGGCAGAGAACAGACGGCGTTCGGCTAGAATAGCTGCTAAAAACGCTGAGCTAATTGGGAGACTCCCTAGCACCTCCTGCGTGGACAATTCAGGGCTATAAGACCAAAAAAGACAGAGAACAGACGGCGTTCGGCTAGAATAGCTGCTAAAAACGCTGAACTAATTGGGAGACTCCCTAGCACCTCCTGCGTGGGGAATTCAGGGCTATAAGACCAAAAAAGACAGAGAACAGACGGTGTTTGGCTAGAATAGCTGCTAAAAACACTGAACTAATTGGGAGACTCCCTAGCACCTCCTGCGTGGGGAATTCAGGGCTATAAGACCAAAAAAGACAGAGAACAGACGGCGTTCGGCTAGAATAGCTGCTAAAAACGCTGAACTAATTGGGAGACTCCCTAGCACCTCCTGCGTGGGGAATTCAGGGCTATAAGACCAAAAAAGACAGAGAACAGACGGCGTTCGGCTAGAATAGCTGCTAAAAACGCTGAACTAATTGGGAGACTCCCTAGCACCTCCTGCGTGGGGAATTCAGGGCTATAAGACCAAAAAAGACAGAGAACAGACGGTGTTTGGCTAGAATAGCTGCTAAAAACACTGAACTAATTGGGAGACTCCCTAGCACCTAGCGTGGAGAATTCAGGGCTATAAATCAGAAGCAGGAGCAGTAACAACGACCCTCATACTGATGTTTTCACTCCAATGGAACCTGCTTTGTGTCTGCTTCTTAAGACTCAATTCATTGCCTGTTGTCTGAAGGTTGGTGTTTCTTTTGGGGACTTTGTAAGAGACTTTATTTTGTGTCTGGATTAAGACTTCCTTGCTTTCTTTCGCTCTTTTCAATTGCATTTGCTTATCCTTTGTGTTTGCTGAAGTAAAGCATTTTTCTTTTACTTTCAACATTGTCCGAAGACTGTTTTTGAAGGGTAACTCATGACACTAGACACCTAGAGTACTATTTATTTATTTATTTGTCGTGTCAGGGCAACCAGTCAATTGTATTACATTTCTAACATTTCTGTGTGCCCGGGGGAAGTCTCTCGTTTGGTATCAGCCATTGGTTGAGGTGCTGGGTTTGGGCCTGCCACTTTTGGACTCTCGCTTGCTGGGGTGTTCCAGCAAGTGTCTCTGTAGATCTAAGAAAACTATTTCTAGATTTAAGTCGTTGACGTGCTGGCTGATACCCAAACAAGGGATGAGCTGGAGATGTCTCTGCCTTGGTCCTTTCACTATTGGCTGCCACTTCCCGGCGGATGCCAGGTGGTGCAATACCGGCTAAGCAGTGGAATTTCTCCAGTGGTGTAGGGCGCAGACACTCCATATCTCATGAAGAGCCACATCCACTGTTTTAGCGTGGTGAGATGTGTTCCACGCTGGGCATGCATACTCAGCAGCAGAGTAGTATAGTGTAAGGGCGGATGTCTTCACTGTGTCTGGTTGTGATCCCCAGGTTGTGCCAGTCAGCTTTCGTATGATATTGTTTCTAGCGTCCACTTTTTGCTTGATGTTCAGGCAGTGCTTCTTGTAGGTCAGAGCACGGTCCAGAGTAACTCCCAGGTATTTGGGTGCGCTGCAATGCTCCAATGGGATTCCTTCCCAGGTAATAATCCTCAGAGCTCGGGATGCTTCTCTGTTCTTGAGATGAAAAGCACATGTCTGTGTTTTAGATGGATTAGGGATCAGCTGGTTTTCCCTGTAATAGGCAGTAAGAGCACCTAGAGCTTTGGAAAGCTTCTGTTCAACCATCTCAAAGCTCCCTGCTTGAGTGGTGATGGCACGATCATCAGCATAGATGAAACTCTCTGTCCCTTCTGGCAGTGGCTGGTCTTTTTTGTAGATGTTGAACATGGATGGCGCAAGCACGCTCCCCTGAGGCAGGCCGTTCTTCTGTTTCCGCCATCTGCTTCTCTGGCCCTGGAACTCGACAAAAAAGCTCCTGTTTTGTAGCAGGTTTCCTATGAGGCGGGTGAGGTGGTCGTCCTTTGTGAGATTCTACATTTTTCTCAGGAGGAGGCAGTGGTGGTTCACAGTCTCATAGGCTGCTGACAGGTCTATGAAGACGGCTCCTGTGATCTGCTGCCTTTCAAAGCCACCTTCTATGTGCTGAGTCAGGTTCAGCACTTGCGATGTGCAGCTTCTGCCTTTCCTGAAGCCAGCTTTCTGTGGGATCAGACAGGGGTCTATTTTTTCTGTAATTCTATGCACAATAAGTCTCTCCAGAACTTTGTACAGGGAAATTGGTCTGTAGCTTTTGGGGTCATTACGGTCTTTGCTTGGCTAAGATCTACAGTACTAACAACAGGGACTCAAAAAGTTAAGGCAAGGCAACGCCTCGGGACTAGAAAGGCCCAGCAGGAAGTGCCCGGATGTGGAAGAGGAGTGTGGAAATCACAGAGGGAAGGAGGGAGGACGGTTCTGCTTCCGGTCCTGCCTCTTTTCCTCCTTCCTTCCCTCCTCCTTGTCTTTCCTTTTTTCACTTACTGGGAATGGAGAGAGAGTTAGGGAGTGCTCCTTTAATTGAAGGGGAAATAGTGGAGGAAAAGGGGGGCGTTGGATAAGACGAAATGTCGGATAAGGGAAGATCGGATAAGCGAGACTCTACTGTGATATACAATACTAATATTCTGCTATGCTAATAATATAATATATTGTATATACATATAATATTTATAATAATATTATAATGTAATACTAATAATAATACAAGGGGGCGTTGGATAAGACAGAATGTCAAATAAGGGAAGGTCGGATAAGCGAGACTCTACTGTAATATACAATACTAATATTGTGTTCTGCTAATAATATAATATACTGTATATACATATAATATTGATAATAATAATATTATAATGTAATACTAATAATAATACAAGGGGGCATCGGATAAGTGTCAGATAAGACAGAATGCCGGATAAGCGAAGGTTGGATAAGCGGGACTCTACTGTGATATACAATACTAATATTGTGTTCTGCTAATAATATAATATACTGTATATACATATAATATTGATAATAATATTATTATAATGTAATACTAATAATAATACAAGGGGATGTTAGATAAGACAGAATGTCGAATAAGGGAAGGTCGGATAAGCGAGACTCTACTGTGATATACAATACTAATATTCTGCTATGCTAATAATATAATATATTGTATATACATATAATATTGATAATAATAATATTATAATGTAATACTAATAATAATACAAGGGGGCGTTGGATAAGAGCATTGGATAAGACAGAATGTCGGATAAACCAAGGTCAGATAAGCGAGACTCTACTGTGATATACAATACTAATATTCTGCTATGCTAATAATATAATATATTGTATATACATATAATATTGATAATAATATTATAATGTAATACTAATAATAATACAAGGGGGCGTCGGTTAAGAGTGTCGGATAAACGAATGTCGGATAAGCGAGACTCTACTATAATATACAATACTAATATTCTGCTATGCTAATAATATAATATATTGTATATACATATAATATTGATAATAATATTATAATGTAATACTAATAATAATACAAGGGGAGTTGGATAAGAGTGTCGGATAAACAGACTGTCGGATAAGGGAAGTTTGGATAAGCGAGACTCTACTGTGATATACAATACTAATATTCTGCTATGCTAATAATATAATATATTGTATATACATATAATATTGATAATAATAATATTATAATGTAATACTAATAATAATACAAGGGGTCATTGGATAAGACAGAATGTCGAATAAGGGAAGGTCGGATAAGCGAGACTCTACTGTAATATACAATACTAATATTGTGTTCTGCTAATATAATGTATTGTATATACATATAATATTGATAATAATATTATAATGTAATACTAATAATAATACAAGGAGGTGTCGGATAAGAGTGTCAGATAAGACAGAATGCTGGATAAGCGAAGGTCGGATAAGCGAGACTCTACTGTGATATACAATACTAATATTCTGCTATGCTAATAATATAATATATTGTATATACATATAATATTTATAATTATAATATTATAATGTAATACTAAAATAATACAAGGGGGTGTTGGATAAGACAGAATGTCGAATAAGGGAAAGTCGGATAAGCGAGACTCTACTGTAATATACAATACTCATATTCTGCTCTGCTAATAATATAATATATTGTATATACATATAATATTGATAATAATATTATAATGTAATACTAATAATAACACAAGGGGGCGTTGGATAAGACAGAATGTCGAATAAGGGAAGGTCGGATAAGCGGGACTCTACTGTAATATACAATACTAATATTCTGCTATGCTAATAATATAATATATTGTGTATACCTATAATATTGATAATAATATTATAATGTAATACTAATAATAACACAAGGGGGCGTTGGATAAGACAGAATGTCGAATAAGGGAAGGTCGGATAAGCGAGACTCTACTGTAATATACAATACTAATATTGTGTTCTGCTAATATAATATATTGTATATACATATAATATTGATAATAATATTATAATGTAATACTAATAATAATACAAGGAGGTATCGGATAAGAGTGTCAGATAAGACAGAATGCCGGATAAGCGAAGGTCGGATAAGCGAGACTCTACTGTGATATACAATACTAATATTCTGCTATGCTAATAATATAATATATTGTATATACATATAATATTGATAATAATAATACTATAATGTAATACTAATAATAATACAAGGGGGCGTCGGATAAGACAGACTGTCGGATAAGCGAAGGTCGGATAAGCGGGACTCTACTGTAATCCTAATTTGACTGTGTTATTTGGAGGAATCCTGACCTCTAAAGAAAGGGGGATAAAGTATCTTAAGAAGTGCTTAGTTCCTGGAGTTCTTCCTTCACGCAACTCACTTCTAATTCCTCTTCTCTTCCCTGTTTGTTTCCTTGTGTTTCCCAGATGTGAATGAGTGTGAATCCGACCCTTGTGGCAGTGGCAAAGGGGTCTGCATGAACACCGGCGGCTCGTACAATTGCCATTGCAACCGTGGATATCAGCTGAAAGTCCTCAAGGGAGTGCGTTCCTGCATGGGTGAGACATCTAGGCAGATGGCCAGCGGGTTTTCTATTGCACTCTCGCATGGAGAACAGCTTTTCACCCAGCACCGTAGCAGAGTCCGTCAGTTCTATCTGTTTACCGCAGAAAGCAAGTAAAAAAGAGAAGAAGAAGTGGGAGAAAGGCCTCAGTGGGAGATAGGCCTCAATGTCAGTTCACCTCAGAGGGAGAAAGGTGTCTGCCTGAGAGAACCCTCAGTGTGAGAAAGCTTCAGCGAGAGAAATGCTTCAGTGTGAGGTCGGCCTCAGTGGGAAGTAGGCCTCAGTGTCGGTTCACCTCAGTGGGAGAAAGGTGTCTGTCTGAGAGAACCCTCAGTGTGAGAAAGCTTCAGTGGGAGAAAGGTCTCAGTGGGAGATAGGCCTCAGTGTCAGTTCACCTCAGTGGGAAAAAGGTGTCTGTCTGAGAGAACCCTCAGTGTGAGAAAACTTCAGTAGGAGAAATGCCTCAGTGTGTGATAGGCCTCAGTGGGAGGTAGGCCTCAGTGTCAGTTCACCTCAGTGGGAAAAAGGTGTCTGTCTGAGAGAACCCTCAGTGTGAGAAAACTTCAGTGGGAGAAAGGCCTCAGTGGGAGATAGGCCTCAGTGTCAGTTCACCTCAGTGGGAGAAAGGTGTCTGTCTGAGAGAACCCTCAGTGTGAGAAAGCTTCATCAAGAGAAATGCCTGAGTGTGACGTAGGCCTCAGTGTAAGTTCAACTCGGTGGGAGAAAGGTGTCTGTCTGAGAGAACCCTCAGTGTGAGAAGACTTCAGTGGGAGAAAGGCCTCAGTGGGAGATAGGCCTCAGTGTCAGTTCACCTCAGTGGGAAAAAGGTGTCTGTCTGAGAGAACCCTCAGTGTGAGAAAACTTCAGTGGGAGAAAGGCCTCAGTGTGAGGTAGACCTCAGTGGGAGGTAGGCCTCAGTGTCGGTTCATCTCAGTGGGAGAAATGTGTCTGTCTGAGAGAACCCTCAGTGTGAGAAAGCTTCAGTGGGAGAAAGGCCTCAGTGTGAGGTAGGCCTCAGTGTGAGAAAGCTTCAGTGGGAGAAATGCCTCAGTGTGAGGTAGGCCTCAGTGGGAGGTAGACCTCAATGTTAGTTCACTTCAGTGGGAGAAAGGTGTCTGTCTGAGAGAACCCTCAGTGTGAGAAAGCCTCAGCGGGAGAAAGGTCTTGGAAACATTCACTGTTTTTCCTTCCTGAAGATATCGACGAATGTGCCAAACCCAACACCTGCGGAGAAGGCGGCTCGTGCATCAATTTCCCGGGAAGCTACAAATGCGAATGCCATTCCGGCTACCGGCAAAAACCCTCCTCGCGGCAATCCCTTTGCGAAGGTACAAGTTGTGGGTCTTAGATCGATACAAGGGGGACAGTATTCGAAGGAAAGGATCGTAGGTTTTTGTGTGGTTTGAAAACCACAACATTTGGATGGATCTTACGAAATAGATCCGACATACGATTCACAACCGACTTTTTGCACCCAGCCTCGTCTTCAAAACAGAAAAATCATTCCATCTTGAAAGTTGACTGATTCATCAAATGTTTCCTTTTCCAGATATCGATGAATGCCTCGATCCTTCTACTTGCCCCGAAGGGAGATGTGAAAACCGACCTGGTAGCTATAAGTGCATCCCTTGCCAACCAGGTTACCGAGCCAAAAATGGTGTTTGTCACGGTAAGGTGATTGATTGATTGATTGATTGATTGATTGCATTTCTGCTCTTCTGACCCCCGAGCGGTTTACAACATATGGACCATACTAATACTTTCTCTCCCTGTTTCTCTCCCTGTCACACTTTCTCTCCCTGTTTCTCTCCTTCCTTCCTTCTCTACCCTTCTTTCTTTCTTTCTTTCTTTCTTTCTTTCTTTCTTCTTTCTCTCCTTTCCTTCTTTCCCTCTTTCTCTCCCTGTTTCTCTCCTTCCTTCCTTCCCTACCCTTCTTTCTTTCTTGTTTCTCTCCTCTCCTTCTTTCCCTCTTTCTCTCCCTGTTTCTCTCCTTCCTTCCTTCTCTACCCTTCTTTCTTTCTTTCTTTCTTTCTTTCTTCTTTCTCTCCTTTCCTTCTTTCCCTCTTTCTCTCCCTGTTTCTCTCCTTCCTTCCTTCCCTACCCTTCTTTCTTTCTTGTTTCTCTCCTCTCCTTCTTTCCCTCTTTCTCTCCCTGTTTCTCTCCTTCCTTCCTTCTCTACCCTTCTTTCTTTCTTTCTTTCTTTCTTTCTTTCTTCTTTCTCTCCTTTCCTTCTTTCCCTCTTTCTCTCCCTGTTTCTCTCCTTCCTTCCTTCTCTACCCTTCTTTCTTTCCTTCCTTCTCTCCTTCCCTCCTTCTTTCCCTCTTTCTCTCCCTCCTTTCTCCTTCCTTCCTTCTCTACCCTTCTTTCTTTCCTTCTTTCTCTCCTTCCCTCCTTCTCTCCCTCCTTTCTCTCCCTCCTTCTCTCCTTCCTTCCTTCTCTACCCTTCTTTCTTTCTTTCTTTCTTTCTTTCTTCTTTCTCTCCTTCCCTCCTTCTTTCCCTCTTTCTCTCCCTGTTTCTCTCCTTTCTTCCTTCTCTGCCCTTCTTTCTTTGCTTCCTACATCACACAGTCCTAGACGCTTGGGAAGGGTTCAACTTGTGACTTTGAGATACGAAATCCAGCATATAGATCTCATTTGCTGTGACATACTGTGTTTTGGTGTCAATAATAATAATAATAATAATAATATTAAAAATAATACATCACACAGTCCTAGACACTTGGGAAGGGTTCAACTTGTGATTTTGTGATACGAAATCCAGCATAGAGATCTCGTTTGCTGTGACATACTGTGGTTATGTGTCAGTAAAATAATAATAATAATAATAATAATAATAATAATAATACATCACAGAGTCCTAGACGCTTGGGAAGTGTTCGACTTGTGATTTTGTGATACCAAATCCAGCATATAGATCTCGTTTGCTGTGACATACTGTGGTTATGTGTCAGTAAAATAATAATAATAAAAAAAAATTATTATTAATAATAATAATTAATAATAATTAATAATAAATACATCACACAGTCCTAGACGCTTGGGAAGTGTTCGACGTGTGATTTTGAGATACAAAATCCAGCATATAGATCTCGTTTGCTGTGACATACTGTGGTTTTGTGTCAGTAAAATAATAATAATAATAATTATTATTATTAATAATAATAATTAATAATAATAATAATAATAATAATAATAATAATACATCACACAGTCTTATGCACTTGGGAAGTGTTCGACTTGTGATTTTGTGTTACCAAATCCAGCATATAGATCTCAATAATAATAATAATAATAATAATAATAATAATACATCACACAGTCCTAGACGCTTGGGAAGTGTTCGACATGTGATTTTGTGATACGGAATCCAGCATATAGATATCGTTTGCTGTGACATACTGTGCTTTTGTGTCAATAATAATAATAATCATCATCATCATCATAAATACATCACACATTCCTAGACGTTTGGGAAGTGTTTGACTTGTGATTTTGTGATACCAAATCCAGTATATAGATCTCGATTGCTGTGACAGACTGTGCTTTTGTGTCAATAATAATAATAATAATAATAATAATACATCACACAATCCTAGACGCTTGGGAAGTGTTCGACTTGTGATTTTGTGATACCAAATCCAGCATATAGATCTCATTTGCTGTGACATACTCTGCTTTCGTGTTGGAATAATGATAATGGAGGAAACTCATTGGATGCTTTTGCTTCCATTCCCCAGATGTAGATGAGTGTATGGAGGGATCCCCTTGCAAGCATGGGAAGTGCGAGAATATGGACGGCTCCTTCCGCTGCGTCTGCAGCGATGGATTTGTGCCCGCGCCGGATTCCCGCAGCTGCCAAGGTAAGAATTGATCCCCTGAAGGTGTTTTCTCGATCTTTCTCTGATTTGATTCTTTCAGATGTTGACAATAGTCAGAGACGACCTGTTTGGTCCAACTCAGGTAAAGGAAACCTGCAGATACGGGGTTTGCATTGTCTGTTTACTTCCGTCTCTGTCTCTCTGCAGATGTCAACGAATGTGAGAACAGCTCTCTGTGTGCCCACGGGGTCTGCGTGAATACTCTCGGGTCCTTCAAATGCCAGTGTCCTGCGGGTTTCCAGGCGGTGAAGGATGGACCACGCTGTGAAGGTGAGGCATTAATGTGGTTTGGCACCACTTGAACTGTCACGGTTCAATGCTGGAAGTTGTCGTTTTACAGACTCCTAATGCTGGGAATTGCAAACTTCTGGTGCTTGTTTATAAAGCTATAGTCCTCCCAACTCTGCTATACGTCTGCGAAACATGGACTGTCTATAGACGTCAACATTGACACTGAACTACAACAACGCCTGAGCTCTGCGAGTGCAGCATTTTTCCGAATGAATCAGAGCATGTTTGAGGACCGGGACATCTGTAGGGAGACTAAGGTGCTTGTTTATAAAGCTATTCTCCTCCCAACCCTGCTATATGCCTGCGAGACGTGGACTGTCTACAGACGTTAACATTGACACTGAAATACACCGCCTGAGCTCTGCGAGTGCAGCCTTCTTTCGAATGAAGCAGAGAGTGTTTGAGGACGGGGACATCCGTAGGGAGACCAAGGTGCTTGTTTAGAAAGCTGTTGTCCTCCCAACCCTGCTATACGCCTGTGAAACGTGGACTGTCTACAGACGTCAACATTGACACTGAAATACAACACCGCCTGAGCTCTACGAGTGCAGCATTTTTCCAAATGAAGCAGAGACCGGGACATCCACAGGGAGACCAAGGGGCTTGTTTATAACGCTATTGTTCTCCCAATCCTGCTATATGCCTGCGAGACGTGGACTGTCTACAGACGTCAACATCGACACTGAAATACAACACCGCCTGAGCTCTGCGAGTGAAGCATTTTTCCAAATGAAGCAGAGAGTGTTTGAGGACCGGGACATCCATACAGAGACCAAGGTGCTTGTTTATAAAACTATTCTCCTCCCAACCCTGCTATATGCCTGCGAGACGTGGACTGTCTACAGACATCAACATTGAGACTGAAATACAACACCGCCTGAGCTCTGCGAGTGAAGCATTTTTCCAAATGAAGCAGAGAGTGTTTGAGGACCGGGACATCCGTAGGGATACCAAGGTGCTTGTTTATAAAGTTATTGTCCTCCCAACCCTGTTATACACCTGCAAAACGTGGACTGTCTACAGACGTTACATGCAACACTTGGGACGATTACATCAGCGCTGCCTCCGGAAAATCCTGCAAATTTCTTGGAAAGACAGGCGGACAAACGTCAGCATGCTGGAAGAAGCAAAGACCAGCAGCATTGAAGCGATGGTCCTCCGCATCAACTCTGCTGAACTGGCCACGTTGTCTGGATGCCTGACCACCGTCTCCCAAAGCAGTGGCTCTAGTCTGAACTCAAGAATGGAAAATGGAGTGTTGGAGGGCACCAAAAGAGATTGAAAGATGGGCTCACAGCCAACCTTAAAAACTCTGGCATAGACACCGAGAACTGGGAAGCCCTGGCCCTTGAGCGCTCCAGCTGGAGGTCAGCTGTGACCAGCAGTGCTGCAGAATTTGAAGAGGCACGAATGGAGTCTTGGTGCAGTTGTTCATCAGCTTCAGCAACAACATCATATAAACTATTCCTTTCCCTCCTTTTTTTTGGTCATTTCAGATGTAAACGAGTGTGACTTCCCAGCCGCCTGCATCGGAGGGGAATGTGTGAATACGGTGGGCTCCTATCGGTGCCTTTGTAGAGCCGGATATCAGTTGGAAGGCGGACGCAAATGCCAAGGTCGGTGGAGTTCGTTCCCTTACGATCCGAGTTGTGGCATCAAATATTGGGTTGGGTGGGCACCCATGCGTTGTATTGCACGACCACACTCTCCTTCCTGGGTTAACATGGGATTGGAATGCAATACCAGTGTAATGACGTTGCATCCCCAGACGTCTATTGCACGACAACACTCCCAATGCTGGGTTAATATGGGATTGGAATGACGGTGTAATGACGTTGCATCCCCAGGCGTCTATTGCACGACAACACTCTCAATCCTGAATTAACATGGGATTGGAATGCAATGACGGTGTAATGATGTTGCCTCCCCAGACGTCTATTGCACGACAACACTCCCAATGCTGGGTTAATATGGGATTGGAATGACGGTGTAATGACGTTGCCTCCCCAGGCGTTTATTGCACAACAACACTCTCAATCCCGGGTTAACATGGGATTGGAATGCAATGACGGTGGAATGACGTTGCCTCTCCAGACGTCTATTGCACAACAACACTCTCAATCCTGGGTTAACATGGGATTGGAATGCAATGACGGCGTAATCACGTTGCCTCCCCAGACGTTTATTGCACAACAACACTCTCAGTCCTAGGTTAATGTGGGATTGGAATGCAATGACGGTGTAATGACGTTGCCTCCTCAGACATCTATTGCACAACAACATTCTCGATCCTGGATTAACATGGGATTGGAATGCAATGACGGCGTAATGACGTTGCCTCCCCAGACGTCTATTGCACCACAACGCTCTCAATCCTGGGCTAACATGGGATTGGAGTGCAATAACGGTGTAATGACATTGCTTCCCCAGACGTCTATTGCACAACAACACTCTCAATCCTGAATAACATGGGATTGGAATGCAATGACGGTGGAATGACTTTGCCTCCCCAGACGTCTATTGTACGACAAAACTCTCAATCCTGAGTTAACATGGGATTGGATTGCAATACCAGTGTAATGACGTTGCCCCCCCAGACGTCTATTGCACGAAAACACTCTCAATCTTGGGTTAATATGGGATTGGAATGACGGTGTAATGACGTTGTTAACATGGGATTGGAATGCAATACCAGTGTAATGACGTTGCATCCCCAGACGTCTATTGCACAACACTCCCAATGCTGGGTTAATATGGGATTGGAATGACGGTGTAATGACGTTGCCTCCCCGGACGTCTATTGCATGACAACACTCTCAATCCTGGGTTAACATGGGATTGGAATGCAATGACAGTGGAATGACATTGCCTCCCCAGACGTCTATTTCACAACAACATCTCAATCCTGAATTAACATGGGATTGGAATGTAATGACGGTGTAATGATGTTGCCTCCCCAGACATCTATTGCACCACAACACTCTCAGTCCTGGGTTAACGTGGGATTGGAATGCAATAACGGTGGAATGACGTTGCCTCCCCGGACGTCTATTGCACAACAACACTCTCAATCCTGGGTTAACATGGGATTGGAATGCAATGACGGTGGAATGACGTTGCCTCCCCAGACGTCTATTGCACCACAACACTCTCAATCCTGGGTTAACATGGGATTGGAATGCAATGACGGTGTAATGACGTTGCCTCCCCAGACGTCTATTTCACCACAACACTCTCAATCCTGGGTTAACATGGGATTGGAATGCAATGACGGTGCAATGACGTTGCATCCCCAGACGTCTATTGCACAACACTCCCAATGCTGGGTTAATATGGGATTGGAATGACGGTGTAATGACGTTGCCTCCCCGGACGTCTATTGCATGACAACACTCTCAATCCTGGGTTAACATGGGATTGGAATGCAATGACAGTGGAATGACATTGCCTCCCCAGACGTCTATTGCACAACAACATCTCAATCCTGAATTAACATGGGATTGGAATGTAATGACGGTGTAATGATGTTGCCTCCCCAGACATCTATTGCACCACAACACTCTCAGTCCTGGGTTAACATGGGATTGGAATGCAATACCAGTGTAATGACGTTGCCTCCCCAGACGTCTATTGCACAACAACACTCTCAATCCTGAATTAACATGGGATTGGAATGCAATGACAGTGGAATGACATTGCCTCCCCAGACGTCTATTGCACCACAACACTCTCAATCTTGGGTTAACATGGGATTGGAATGCAATGATGGTGGAATGACATTGCCTCTCCAGATGTCTATTGCACACAACACTCTCAATCCTGAGCTAACATGGATTGGAATGCAATGACGGTGTAATTGATCATTACGGTCTTTGCCTGGTTTCAAGATGGCTATGACTCTTGCTTTCCTCCAGATTTTGGGGATCTGACAGGATGCAGTGCAATGACGGTGGAATGACGTTGCCTCCCCAGACGTCTATTCCACCACAACGCTCTCAATCCTGGGTTAACATGGGATTGGAATGAAATGACGGCGTAATCACGTTGCCTCCCCAGACGTCTATTGCACAACAACACTCTCAATCCTGGGTTAACATGGGATTGGAATGCAATGACGGTGTAATGACGTTGCCTCCCCAGACGTCTATTGCACCACAACACTCTCAATCCTGGGTTAACATGGGATTGGAATGCAATGACGGTATAATGACGTCGCCTCCCCAGACGTCTATTGCACAACAACACTCTCAATCCTGGGTTAACATGGGATTGGAGTGCAATAACGGTGTAATGACGTTGCTTCCCCAGGCGTCTATTGCACACAACACTCTCAATCCTGAATTAACATGGGATTGGAATGCAATGACGGTGGAATGACGTTGCCTCCCCAGGCGTCTATTGCACAACAACACTTTCAATCCTGGGTTAACATGGGATTGGAATGCAATAACGGTGGAATGACGTTGCCTCCCCAGACGTCTATTGCACCACAACACTCTCAATCTTGGGTTAACATGGGATTGGAATGCAATGATGGTGGAATGACATTGCCTCTCCAGATGTCTATTGCACACAACACTCTCAATCCTGAGCTAACATGGATTGGAATGCGATGACGGTGTAATTGATCATTACAGTCTTTGCCTGGTTTCAAGATGGCTATGACTCTTGCTTTCCTCCAGATTTTGGGGATCTGACAGGATGCAGTGCAATGACGGTGGAATGACGTTGCCTCCCCAGGCGTCTATTGCACAACAACACTCTCAATCCTGGGTTAACATGGGATTGGAATGCAATGACGGCGTAATGACGTTGCCTCCCCAGACGTCTATTGCACCAAAACACTCTCAATCCTGGGTTAACATGGGATTGGAATGCAATGACGGTGCAATGACGTTGCCTCCCCAGGCGTCTATTGCACAACAACACTTTCAATCCTGGGTTAACATGGGATTGGAATGCAATGACGGTGTAATGACATTGCCTCCCCAGACGTCAACGAGTGTGCAAAGGACCCGGACCTCTGCCAGCACGGGATCTGCGAAAACACCGACGGCTCCTTCGTGTGCCATTGCGACGAGGGATACGCTCCTTCCGAAGACCGGAAGAGCTGCGAAGGTGAGCATAGAAGACAAAGCTATCACGGGGCAGCTTTCATTCCCAGTCATTGTTGGGTCAGTTTGGAATATCAGCTTTGCCTCATCTCCATAATGAAAAGTGGAGCTGGAACAGGTGGCAGTACTGGTATGCGGCAGGTACTGGCTTGTTCAGTAGGCTCTCCTCTACAGTTCCATTTTGTTAGGAAGCCTTAGCATTGAACAGTTGTGTTGTTAAAGTGAAAAGTAATGCCTCCACCTTGGTAACTCCTCAACAGGCGGCAGTACTGATATGCGACAGGTACTGGCTTGTTCAGTAGACTCTCCTCTACAGTTCCATTTTGGCAGGAAGCCTTAGCATTGAACAGTTGTGTTGTTAAAGTGAAAAGTATGGAACCCTGTGCAAATGGTTGGTAAATGCAACTTAAGCAACATATGTAGCATGTACTGGCTTGTTCAGTAGACTCTCCTCTACAGTTTCATTTTGGCAGGAAGCCTTAGCATTGAACAGTTGTGTTGTTAAAGTGCAAAGTATGGAACCCTGCGCAAATGGTTGGTCAATGCAACTTAAGCAACATATGTAGCATGTACTGGCTTGTTCAGTAGACTCTCCTCTACAATTCCATTTTGGCGGGAAGCCTTAGCATTGAACGGTTGTGTTGTTAAAGTGCAAAATATGGAACCCTGCGCAAAAGGTTGGTCAATGCAACTTAAGCAACGTATGTGGCAGGTACTGGCTTGTTCAGTAGACTCTCCTCTACAGTTCCATTTTGGCGGGAAGCCTTAGCATTGAACAGTTGTGTTGTTAAAGTGCAAAGTATGGAACCCTGCGCAAATGGTTGGTCAATGCAACTTAAGCAACATATGTAGCATGTACTGGCTTGTTCAGTAGACTCTCCTCTACAATTCCATTTTGACGGAAAGCCTTAGCATTGAATGGTTGTGTTGTTAAAGTGCAAAGTATGGAACCCTGCGCAGACAGTTGGTCAATGCGACTTAAGCAACGTATGTGGCAGGTACTGGCTTGTTCAGTAGACTCTCCTTTACAGTTCCCTTTTGGTGGGAAGGCTTAGCATTCAGTGGTTGTTTTGTTAAAGTGCAAAGTATGGAACCCTGCGCAGATGGTCGGTCAATGCGATTTAAGCAACTTTTGCGGCAGGTACTGGCTTGTTCAGTAGACCCTCCTCTACAGTTCCATTTTGGCGGGAAGCCTTAGCATTGAACAGTTGTGTTGTTAAAGTGTAAAGTATGGAACCCGGCGCAGACAGTCGGTCAATGCTGAATTTTTGTGAGCCTAAGAGGGAGTCCTTCTTTGGAGTGCAAAGTGACTTCTTCTTCCTCTCCGACCCTCCTTTCCAGAGTTGCCCCATAACAAAAAGGAGTGCTACCTGAACTTTGACGACACAGTCTTCTGCGACAGCGTCCTGGCCACCAACATCACGCGCCAGGAATGCTGCTGCTCCCTTGGGGCCGGATGGGGGGACCACTGCGAGATCTACCCTTGCCCGGTACTCAACTCAAGTAAGTAAGAGAAAGGAAGTGGGGGACTTTTGTCTTGGCCTATATCTTTGTATGGGTCAACTGTCCGGCAAAACAACAACAATCAACCATCTGGAAGACCTAGTGTATCTTCTCTAAGCATTGCAGTGTCCTCCAAGGCCATTGCATGGTCAATTTTCCGGCAAAAGCATATACTAGGATCACCTGGAAGACCAGGTGTATGTTCTGTAAGCATTGCAATGCCCTCCAAGACAATTGTATGGTCAACTTTCTGGCAAAAGCATACCATAGGACTATCTGGAAGACCTAGTGTGTCTTCTTTAAGCATTGCAATGTCTTCCAAGGCAATTGCATGGTCAACTTTCCAGCAAAAACATACCATAGGGCCATCTGGAAGACCTAGTGTGTCTTCTCTAAACATTGCAATGTCCTCCAAGACAATTGTATGGTCAACTTTCTGGCAAAAGCATAACAATTGACCATCTGGAAGACTTAGTGTGTCTCCTTTATGCATTGCAATATCCCCCAAGGCCATTGCACAGTCAACTTTCTGGTAAAAGCATACCATAGAACTATCTGGAAGACCTAGTGTGTCTTCTCCAAAATATCAATGCCCTTCAAGACAATTGCATGGTCAACTTTCTGGCAAAAGCATAACAATTGACCATCTGGAAGACTTAGTGTGTCTCCTTTATGCATTGCAATATCCCCCAAGGCCATTGCACAGTCAACTTTCTGGTAAAAGCATACCATAGAACTATCTGGAAGACCTAGTGTGTCTTCTCCAAAATATCAATGCCCTTCAAGACAATTGCATGGTCAACTTTTCAGCAAAAGCATACCATAGGACTATCTGGAAGACCTAGTGTATCTTCTCTAAGCATTGCAATGTCCTCCAAGGCAATAGTGCAGTCAACTTTCTGGCAAAAGCATACCATAGGACTATCTGGAAGACCTAATGTGTCTTCTCCAAGATATCAATGTCCTTCAAGACAATTGCATGGTCAACTTTTCAGCAAAAGCATACCATAGGACCATCCTGAAGACCTAGTATGTCTTCTCTAAGCATTGCAGTGTCCTCCAAGGCAATTGTATGGTCAACTCTCCAAGGAAAGTATACCAATCAACCATCTGGAAGACCTAGTGTGTCTTCTTTAGGCATTGCAATGTCCTCCAAGGCCATTTACATGGTCAACTTTCTGGCAAAAACATAGCATAGCATAGGACCATCAGTAAGACCTAGTGTGTCTTCTCTAAACAGTGCCATGTCCTCCAAGGCCATTGCATGGTCAACTTTCCAGCAAAAACATACCATAGGACTATCTGGAAGACCTAGTGTGTCTTCTCTAAACATTGCAATGTCCTCCAAGGCCATTTACATGGTCAACTTTCTGGCAAAAACATACCATAGGACCATCAGGAAGACCTAGTTTGTCTTCTCTAAACATTGCAATGTCCTCCAAGGCCATTGCATGGTCAACTTTCCAAGGAAAGTATACCAATCAACCATCTGGAAGACCTAGTGTGTCTTCTCCACGGTATCAATGTCCTTCAAGACAATTGCATGGTCAACTTTCTGGCAAAAGTATATAATGGGATCATCTGGAAGACCTAGTCTGTTTTCTCTAAGCATAGCAATGTCCTTCAGGCAATTACATGGTCAATTTTCTGGCAAAAGCATACCATAGGACTATCTGGAAGACCTACTGTGTCTTCTCTAAGCATTGCAATGTCCTCCAAGGCAATTGCATGGTCAACTTCCCAGCAAAAGCATACAATGGGACCATCTGGAAGATCTACTGTGTTTTCTCTAAGCATTGCAGTGTCCTCCAAGACACTTGTATGGTCAACTTTCTGGCAAAAGCATATCATAGGACCATCTGGAAGACCTAGTGTGTCTTCTCTAAGCATTGCAATGTTCTCCAAGGCAATTCCTTGGTCAACTTTCCAGCAAAAGCATATAAAAGGACCACCTGGAAGACCTAGTGTGTCTTCTCTAAGCATTGCAATGTCCTCCAAAGCAATTGTATGGTCAACTTTCCAACAAAAGCATACCATAGGACCACCTGGAAGACCTACTGTGTCTTCTCTAAGCATTGCAATGTCCTTCAAGACAAACGTATGGTCAACTTTCCGGCAAAAGCATACCATAGGACCATCTGGAAGACCTACTGTTTCTTCTCTAAGCATTGCAATGTCCTCCAAAGCAATTGTATGGTCAACTTTCCAACAAAAGCATACCATAGGACCATCTGGAAGACCTAGTGTGTCTTCTCTAAGCATTGCAATGTCCTCCAAGGCAATTGCATGGTCAACTTTCCAGCAAAAAGTATATAACTGGGCCATCTGGAAGACCTGATGTGTCTTCTCTAAGCATTGCAATGGCCTTCAAGACAATTGCATGGTCAACTTTCTGGCAAAAGTATATAATGAGATCATCTGGAAGACCTAGTCTGTTTTCTCTAAGCATAACAATGTCCTTCAGGCAATTACATGGTCAATTTTCTGGCAAAAGCATACCATAGGACTATCTGGAAGACCTACTGTGTCTTCTCTAAGCATTGCAATGTCCTCCAAGGCAATTGCATGGTCAACTTCCCAGCAAAAGCATACAATGGGACCATCTGGAAGATCTACTGTGTTTTCTCTAAGCATTGCAGTGTCCTCCAAGACACTTGTATGGTCAACTTTCTGGCAAAAGCATATCATAGGACCATCTGGAAGACCTAGTGTGTCTTCTCTAAGCATTGCAATGTTCTCCAAGGCAATTCCTTGGTCAACTTTCCAGCAAAAGCATATAAAAGGACCACCTGGAAGACCTAGTGTGTCTTCTCTAAGCATTGCAATGTCCTCCAAAGCAATTGTATGGTCAACTTTCCAACAAAAGCATACCATAGGACCACCTGGAAGACCTACTGTGTCTTCTCTAAGCATTGCAATGTCCTTCAAGACAAACGTATGGTCAACTTTCCGGCAAAAGCATACCATAGGATCATCTGGAAGACCTACTGTGTCTTCTCTAAGCATTGCAATGTCCTCCAAAGCAATTGTATGGTCAACTTTCCGGCAAAAGCATACCATAGGACCATCTGGAAGACCTAGTGTGTCTTCTCTAAGCATTGCAATGTCCTCCAAGGCAATTGCATGGTCAACTTTCCAGCAAAAAGTATATAATTGGGCCATCTGGAAGACCTGATGTGTCTTCTCTAAGCATTGCAATGGCCTCCAAGGCAATTGCATGGTCAACTTTCCGGCAAAAGCATACCATAGGGCCATCTGGAAGACCTGATGTGTCTTCTCTAAGCATTGCAATGGCCTCCAAGACAATTGTATGGTCAACTTTCCGGCAAAAGCATACCATAGGGCCATCTGGAAGACCTGATGTGTCTTCTCTAAGCATTGCAATGGCCTCCAAGGCAATTGCATGGTCAACTTTCCGGCAAAAGCATACCATAGGGCCATCTGGAAGACCTGATGTGTCTTCTCTAAGCATTGCAATGGCCTCCAAGACAATTGTATGGTCAACTTTCCGGCAAAAGCATACCATAGGGCCATCTGGAAGACCTGATGTGTCTTCTCTAAGCATTGCAATGGCCTCCAAGGCAATTGCATGGTCAACTTTCCGGCAAAAGCATACCATAGGGCCATCTGGAAGACCTGATGTGTCTTCTCTAAGCATTGCAATGGCCTCCAAGACAATTGTATGGTCAACTTTCCGGCAAAAGCATACCATAGGGCCATCTGGAAGACCTGATGTGTCTTCTCTAAGCATTGCAATGGCCTCCAAGGCAATTGCATGGTCAACTTTCCGGCAAAAGCATACCATAGGGCCATCTGGAAGACCTGATGTGTCTTCTCTAAGCATTGCAATGGCCTCCAAGACAATTGTATGGTCAACTTTCTGGCAAGAGCATACCATAGGACCATCTGGAAGACCTAGTACGTCTTCTCCAAGCATTGCAGTGTCCTACAGGCAATTGCAATGTCAACTTTCCAACAAAAGTGTATAATTGGGCCATTTGGAAGTGTATCTTCTCTAATGTGGTTAAACTCCTCCTATAAGAGATATTTTAGATATAGATATAGAAGTGTTCAATTGCTTACTTACCACTTCTTTCTCTCTGCCTCTCCTCTTTAATAGTTGAATTCACCACTCTCTGTCCGGACGGCAAAGGATTCATCTTGGACGATGCTATCCTCAATTACGGCATCCCGGCCCACCGCGGTGAGTTCCTTAGACCTTCCTTCCTTCCCTCCCTCCTTTCGTTCCTTCTCTCCTTCCTTCTGTCTCTCATTCCTTCCTTCTTTCACTTTTTATTTCCTTCCCTCTTTCCTTCTCTACCTTCCTTCCTTTCCTTCCTTCCCTCCCTCCCTCTTTTATTCCTTCTCTCCTTCCTTCCATCTCTCATTCCTTCCTTCTTTCACTTTTTATTTCCTTCTCTCTTTCCTTCTCTACCTTCCTTCCTTTCCTTCCTTTTCTCCTTCCCCCTTTCTGTGTATATGTGTTTTGTGTGTGTGTATATATGCATATATATGTGTGTATATTTGTGTATATATGCATATATATGTGTGTTTGTGTATATATGTGGTTTTGCGCATGCAGTAGGTCAGGGTGAGCTCCTACCGTCAGCTTCTATGGAGCCCCCGGTGGCACAGTTGGTTAACCGCTGAGCTGCTGAACTTGCTGACTGAAAGGTCCACAGGTTCGAATCCGGGGAGCGGGGTGAGTTCCCGCTGTTAGCCCCAGCTTCTGCCAACCTAGCAGTTTGAAAACATGTAAATATGAGTAGATCAATAGGTACCACTCCGGCGGGAAAGTAACAGCGCTCCAAGCAGTCATGCCAGTCACATGACCTTGAATACTGCTCTGGCGTGAAGGTAACGGCGGTCCATTGTGTCATGCCAGCCACGTGACCTTAGAGGTGTCTACGTTCAACGCCGGCTCTTCGGCTTAGAAATAGAGATGAGCACCACCTCCAGAGCCAGAAATGAAAGGAGAAGCCTTTGCCTTTGCCTTTGTCTGTGTATTTGTATCTCATTGTAAAAAGGCATTGAATACTTCTCTAGCGTGAAGGTAACGGCGGTCCATTGAGTCATGCCGGCCACATGACCTTAGAGGTGTCTACGAAGAACGCCGGCTCTGGAAATTTCCAGAGCTGGAAATGAAAGGAGAAGCCTTTGCCTTTGTCTGTGTAGCATTGAATAATGCTCTGGCGTGAAGGTAACGGCGGTCCTTTGAGTCATGCCAGCCACATGACCTTGGAGGTGTCTATGGACAACGCCGGCTCTTCGGCTTAGAAATGGAGATGAGCTGGAAATGAAAGGAGAAGCCTTTGCCTTTGTCTGTGTAGTATTGAATACTGCTCTGGCGTGAAGGTAACGGCGGTCCATTGTGTCATGCCAGCCACGTGACCTTAGAGGTGTCTACGGACAATGCCGGCTCTTCGGCTTAGAAATGGAGATGAGCCGGAAATGAAAGGAGAAGCCTTTGCCTTTGTCTGTGTATTTGTGTCTCATTGTAAAAAGGCATTGAATACTGCTCTGGCATGAAGGTAACAGCGGTCCTTTGAGTCATGCCAGCCACATGACCTGGGAGGTGTCTATGGACAACGCCGGCTCTTCGGCTTAGAAATGGAGATGAGCACTGCCTCCAGAGCCGGAAATGAAAGGAGAAGCCTTTAACTTTGTCTGTGTATTTGTGTCTCATTGTAAAAAGGCATTGAATACTTCTCTGGCGTGAAGGTAACGGTGGTCCATTGAGTCATGCCGGCCACATGACCTTAGAGGTGTCTACGAACAATGGCGGCTCTGGAAATTTCCAGAACTGGAAATGAAAGGAGAAGCCTTTGCCTTTGTCTGTGTAGCATTGAATACTGCTCTGGCGTGAAGGTAACAGCGGTCCATTGAGTCATGCCGGCCACATGACCTTGGAGGTGTCTACGGACAATGCTGGCTCTTCGGCTTAGAAATAGAGATGAGCACCGCCTCCAGAGGCAGAAATGAAATGAGAAACCTTTGCCTTTGTCTGTGTATTTCTGTCTCATTGGAAAAAGGCATTGAATACTGCTCTGGCGTGAAGGTAACGGCGGTCCATTGAGTCATGTCGGCGACATGACCTTAGAGGTGTCTATGGACAACGCCAGCTCTTCAGCTTAGAAATGGAGATGAGCCGGAAATGAAAGGAGAAGCCTTTGCCTTTGTCTGTGTAGCATTGAATACTGCTCTGGCGTGAAGGTAACGGCAGTCCATTGAGTCATGCCGGCCAAATGACCTTGGAGGTGTCTACGAACGCCGGCTCTGGAAATTTCCAGAGCTGGAAATGAAAGGAGAAGCCTTTGCCTTTGTCTGTGTAGCATTGAATACTGCTCTGGCGTGAAGGTAACGGCGGTCCATTGTGTCATGCCAACCACGTGACCTTAGAGGTGTCTACGGACAATGCCGGCTCTTCGGCTTAGAAATGGAGATGAGCTGGAAATGAAAGGAGAAGCCTTTGCCTTTGTCTGTGTATTTGTGTCTCATTGTAAAAAGGTCAATGTATTTCATTGTTAAAAGGCATTGAATACTGCTCTGGCGTGAAGGTAACGGCAGTCCATTGAGTCATGCTGGCCCCATGATGTTAGAGGTGTCTACGGACAACGTCGGCACTTCGGCTCAGAAATGGAGATGAGCACCACCTCCAGAGCTGGAAATGAAAGGAGAAGCCTTTAACTTTGTCTGTATAGCATTGAATACTGCTCTGGTGTGAAGGTAACGGCGGTCCATTGAGTCATGCCAGCCACATGACCTTGGAGGTGTCTACGGACAACGCCGGCTCTTTGGCTTAGAAATGGAGATGAGCACCGCCTCCAGAGCCGGAAATGAAAGGAGAAGCCTTTGCCTTTGTCTGTGTCGCATTGAATACTGCTCTGGCGTGAAGGTAACAGCGGTCCATTGAGTCATGCCGGCCACATGACCTTGGAGGTGTCTACGGACAATGCCAGCTCTTCGGCTTAGAAATAGAGATGAGCACCGCCTCCAGAGGCAGAAATCAAATGAGAAGCCTTTGCCTTTGTGTATTTGTGTCTCATTGGAAAAAGGCATTGAATACTGCTCTGGCGTGAAGGTAACGGCAGTCCATTGAGTCATGCTGGCCACATGACCTTAGAGGTGTCTACGAACAACGCCGGCTCTGGGAATTTCCAGAACTGGAAATGAAAGGAGAAGCCTTTGCCTTTGTCTGTGTAGCATTGAATACTGCTCTGGCGTGAAGGTAACGGCGGTCCATTGAGTCATGCCAGTCACATGACCTTGGAGATGTCTACGGACAACGTCGGCTCTTCGACTTAGAAATGGAAATGAGCACCACTCCCAGAGCCGGAAATGAAAGGAGAAGCCTTTGCCTTTGTCTGTGTAGCATTGAATACTGCTCTGGCGTGAAGGTAACGGCAGTCCATTGAGTCATGCTGGCCACATGACCTTGGAGGTGTCTACGGACAACGCCGGCTCTTCGGCTTAGAAATGGAGATGAGCCGGAAATGAAAGGAGAAGCCTTTGCCTTTGTCTGTGTATTTGTGTCTCATTGGAAAAAGGCATTAAACACCCCCAGAGTCGGACTCAACTGGACCTAATGTCGAGGGAAACCTTTGCCTAACCCCTTCTATTGTGTTTGTTTGTTTGTTTTTGTTTACAGACATCGACGAATGCGCCCTGTTTGGGCCCGAGATCTGCAAGGAAGGGAAATGCGTCAACACCCAGCCTGGCTACGAATGTTACTGCAAGCAAGGGTTCTACTACGATCAAAACCTCTTGGAGTGTGTTGGTAGGGCAGAGGGATCTTTTGTATGGCAACGGTTAGGGTCTTGGGCTCTTGGGGGTTCGGGGACCCACTGCATCCAAACTCAACTTCTTCCTTCCCAGATGTTGACGAGTGCCTGGACCTGTCGAACTGCATGAACGGGACTTGCGATAATACCCGGGGTAGTTTCCGATGCAACTGCCCTGCCTCCACCATCTATGATCCAGTTCGCAAAAAGTGTGTGGCAACTAGTGAAATTGGTGAGTTTTTTCCCCCATAGTGGAATTTGTTTCTCTGCCACGTCATCAAGGGGGTTACATTTCGGGTTTCTGTCCCACTCTTGACCCCCGCAGACGTGGACGAGTGCCAGGATCCCAGGATCTGCAAACTGGGGCGCTGCACCAACACCGTGGGGTCCTTCACTTGCGAATGCCACCCTCCTTTGACCCTGGACCCCAGTGGCAAGGAGTGCCAGCTTCCGGAGATGCAAGCGGGTACGGCTTTGTGGAGTTTGTGGGATTTATCATTGTTGAGATTGATTTCACAATTCAGCAGCAGATCAGTTGCACAACTTCAGCGCTTTCCAGTAGCTTCTTCCTGCACAGTATTTTTATTTCCTTCTCTCTTTCCTTCTCTAACTTCCTTCCTTCCCTTCCTTCCCTCCCTCCCTCTTTCGTTCCTTCTCTCCTTCCTTCCATCTCTCATTCCTTCCTTCTTTCACTTTTTATTTCCTTCTCTCTTTCCTTCTCTACCTTCCTTCCTTCCCTTCCTTCCCTCCCTCTTTCATTCCTTCCATCTCTCATTCCTTCCTTCTTTCACTTTTTATTTCCTTCCCTCTTTCCTTCTCTAACTTCCTTCCTTTCCTTCCTTCCCTCCCTCCCTCTTTTATTCCTTCTCTCCTTCCTTCCATCTCTCATTCCTTCCTTTTTTCACTTTTTATTTCCTTCTCTCTTTCCTTCTCTACCTTCCTTCCTTCCCTTCCTTCCCTCCCTCCCTCTTTCATTCCTTCCATCTCTCATTCCTTCCTTCTTTCACTTTTTATTTCCTTCCCTCTTTCCTTCTCTAACTTCCTTCCTTTCCTTCCTTCCCTCCCTCCCTCTTTTATTCCTTCTCTCCTTCCTTCCATCTCTCATTCCTTCCTTCTTTCACTTTTTATTTCCTTCTCTCTTTCCTTCTCTACCTTCCTTCCTTCCCTTCCTTCCCTCCCTCCCTCTTTCATTCCTTCCATCTCTCATTCCTTCCTTCTTTCACTTTTTATTTCCTTCCCTCTTTCCTTCTCTAACTTCCTTCCTTTCCTTCCTTCCCTCCCTCCCTCTTTCGTTCCTTCTCTCCTTCCTTCCATCTCTCATTCCTTCCTTCTTTCACTTTTTATTTCCTTCCCTCTTTCCTTCTCTACCTTCCTTCCTTTCCTTCCTTCCCTCCCTCCCTCTTTTATTCCTTCTCTCCTTCCTTCCATCTCTCATTCCTTCCTTCTTTCACTTTTTATTTCCTTCCCTCTTTCCTTCTCTACCTTCCTTTCCTTCCTTCCCTCCCTCCCTCTTTCGTTCCTTCTCTCCTGCCTTCCATCTCTCATTCCTTCCTTCTTTCACTTTTTATTTCCTTCCCTCTTTCCTTCTCTACCTTCCTTCCTTTCCTTCCTTCCCTCCCTCCCTCTTTCGTTCCTTCTCTCCTTCCTTCCATCTCTCATTCCTTCCTTTTTTCACTTTTTATTTCCTTCTCTCTTTCCTTCTCTACCTTCCTTCCTTTCCTTCCTTCCCTCCCTCCCTCTTTTATTCCTTCTCTCCTTCCTTCCATCTCTCATTCCTTCCTTCTTTCACTTTTTATTTCCTTCCCTCTTTCCTTCTCTACCTTCCTTCCTTTCCTTCCTTCCCTCCCTCCCTCTTTTATTCCTTCTCTCCTTCCTTCCATCTCTCATTCCTTCCTTTTTTCACTTTTTATTTCCTTCTCTCTTTCCTTCTCTACCTTCCTTCCTTCCCTTCCTTCCCTCCCTCCCTCTTTCATTCCTTCCATCTCTCATTCCTTCCTTCTTTCACTTTTTATTTCCTTCCCTCTTTCCTTCTCTAACTTCCTTCCTTTCCTTCCTTCCCTCCCTCCCTCTTTTATTCCTTCTCTCCTTCCTTCCATCTCTCATTCCTTCCTTCTTTCACTTTTTATTTCCTTCTCTCTTTCCTTCTCTACCTTCCTTCCTTCCCTTCCTTCCCTCCCTCCCTCTTTCATTCCTTCCATCTCTCATTCCTTCCTTCTTTCACTTTTTATTTCCTTCCCTCTTTCCTTCTCTAACTTCCTTCCTTTCCTTCCTTCCCTCCCTCCCTCTTTCGTTCCTTCTCTCCTTCCTTCCATCTCTCATTCCTTCCTTCTTTCACTTTTTATTTCCTTCCCTCTTTCCTTCTCTACCTTCCTTCCTTTCCTTCCTTCCCTCCCTCCCTCTTTTATTCCTTCTCTCCTTCCTTCCATCTCTCATTCCTTCCTTCTTTCACTTTTTATTTCCTTCCCTCTTTCCTTCTCTACCTTCCTTTCCTTCCTTCCCTCCCTCCCTCTTTCGTTCCTTCTCTCCTGCCTTCCATCTCTCATTCCTTCCTTCTTTCACTTTTTATTTCCTTCCCTCTTTCCTTCTCTACCTTCCTTCCTTTCCTTCCTTCCCTCCCTCCCTCTTTCGTTCCTTCTCTCCTTCCTTCCATCTCTCATTCCTTCCTTTTTTCACTTTTTATTTCCTTCTCTCTTTCCTTCTCTACCTTCCTTCCTTTCCTTCCTTCCCTCCCTCCCTCTTTTATTCCTTCTCTCCTTCCTTCCATCTCTCATTCCTTCCTTCTTTCACTTTTTATTTCCTTCCCTCTTTCCTTCTCTACCTTCCTTCCTTTCCTTCCTTCCCTCCCTCCCTCTTTTATTCCTTCTCTCCTTCCTTCCATCTCTCATTCCTTCCTTTTTTCACTTTTTATTTCCTTCTCTCTTTCCTTCTCTACCTTCCTTCCTTTCCTTCCTTCCCTCCCTCCCTCTTTTATTCCTTCTCTCCTTCCTTCCATCTCTCATTCCTTCCTTTTTTCACTTTTTATTTCCTTCTCTCTTTCCTTCTCTACCTTCCTTCCTTTCCTTCCTTCCCTCCCTCCCTCTTTCGTTCCTTCTCTCCTTCCTTCCATCTCTCATTCCTTCCTTCTTTCACTTTTTATTTCCTTCCCTCTTTCCTTCTCTACCTTCCTTCCTTTCCTTCCTTCCCTCCCTCCCTCTTTCGTTCCTTCTCTCCTTCCTTCCATCTCTCACTCCTTCCTTCTTTCACTTTTTATTTCCTTCCCTCTTTCCTTCTCTACCTTCCTTCCTTCCCTTCCTTCCCTCCCTCCCTCTTTCGTTCCTTCTCTCCTTCCTTCCATCTCTCATTCCTTCCTTCTTTCACTTTTTATTTCCTTCCCTCTTTCCTTCTCTACCTTCCTTCCTTCCCTTCCTTTCCTTCCTTCCCTCCCTCCCTCTTTTATTCCTTCTCTCCTTCCTTCCATCTCTCATTCCTTCCTTCTTTCACTTTTTATTTCCTTCTCTCTTTCCTTCTCTACCTTCCTTCCTTTCCTTCCTTCCCTCCCTCCCTCTTTCGTTCCTTCTCTCCTTCCTTCCATCTCTCATTCCTTCCTTCTTTCACTTTTTATTTCCTTCTCTCTTTCCTTCTCTACCTTCCTTCCTTTTCTTCCTTCCCTCCCTCCCTCTTTTGTTCCTTCTCTCCTTCCTTCCATCTCTCATTCCTTCCTTTTTTCACTTTTTATTTCCTTCTCTCTTTCCTTCTCTACCTTCCTTCCTTTCCTTCCTTCCCTCCCTCCCTCTTTTATTCCTTCTCTCCTTCCTTCCATCTCTCATTCCTTCCTTTTTTCACTTTTTATTTCCTTCTCTCTTTCCTTCTCTACCTTCCTTCCTTTCCTTCCTTCCCTCCCTCCCTCTTTCGTTCCTTCTCTCCTTCCTTCCATCTCTCATTCCTTCCTTCTTTCACTTTTTATTTCCTTCCCTCTTTCCTTCTCTACCTTCCTTCCTTTCCTTCCTTCCCTCCCTCCCTCTTTTATTCCTTCTCTCCTTCCTTCCATCTCTCATTCCTTCCTTCTTTCACTTTTTATTTCCTTCCCTCTTTCCTTCTCTACCTTCCTTCCTTTCCTTCCTTCCCTCCCTCCCTCTTTCGTTCCTTCTCTCCTTCCTTCCATCTCTCATTCCTTCCTTTTTTCACTTTTTATTTCCTTCTCTCTTTCCTTCTCTACCTTCCTTCCTTTCCTTCCTTCCCTCCCTCCCTCTTTCGTTCCTTCTCTCCTTCCTTCCATCTCTCATTCCTTCCTTCTTTCACTTTTTATTTCCTTCCCTCTTTCCTTCTCTACCTTCCTTCCTTTCCTTCCTTCCCTCCCTCCCTCTTTTATTCCTTCTCTCCTTCCTTCCATCTCTCATTCCTTCCTTCTTTCACTTTTTATTTCCTTCCCTCTTTCCTTCTCTACCTTCCTTCCTTTCCTTCCTTCCCTCCCTCCCTCTTTCGTTCCTTCTCTCCTTCCTTCCATCTCTCATTCCTTCCTTTTTTCACTTTTTATTTCCTTCTCTCTTTCCTTCTCTACCTTCCTTCCTTTCCTTCCTTCCCTCCCTCCCTCTTTCGTTCCTTCTCTCCTTCCTTCCATCTCTCATTCCTTCCTTCTTTCACTTTTTATTTCCTTCCCTCTTTCCTTCTCTACCTTCCTTCCTTTCCTTCCTTTTCTCCTTCCCCCTTTCTGTGTATATGTGTTTTGTGTGTGTGTATATATGCATATATATGTGTGTATATTTGTGTATATGTGTATATATGTGTGTTTGTGTATATACGTGGCTTTGTGCATGCAGCAGGTCAGGGTGAGCTCCTGCCGTCAGCTTCTATGGAGCCCCCGGTGGTTAACTGCTGAGCTGCTGAACTTGCTGACTGAAAGGTCACAGGTTCGAATCCGGGGAGCGGGGTGAGTTCCCGCTGTTAGCCCCAGCTTCTGCCAACCTAGCAGTTTGAAAACATGTCAATGTGAGTAGATCAATAGGTACCGCTACGGCGGGAAGGTAACAGCGCTCCACAACTGCTCCCACAAATTGCAGTCACTCTGGAACTCTTTTACAGACACTTGAGCACATGCCCGGCTATTGTCAGTTTTACCATTGTCCCCCCCCTTCCCCCCCCCCCCCCCGCCAATCTAGATGACACTACAAACTTACCACAGCACACGGTTATATCTTGTCTTAGCAGACAGGTTCTTTTAATCAATTACATAGAGCCTTTGACGAACAGCATCACAGCACAAGGAGAGAGAATACACTGTACACGACTTCCTTATATACAACTAGCTTTACCCGCCACACGTTGCTGTGGCCAACCTTCTCTCCCTCTTTCTCTCCTTCTTTCACTCCTTCCTTCATTTCCTTTTCTTCTTTCCTTTCTTCCTTCTCTACCTGTTTACTTCCTTCCTTAGCTTTTTGCTCCCATCCTTCCTTCTCTTTATTTCTTTCCTTCCCTCTTTCTCTCCTTCTTTCTCTTCTTCCTTTACTCCGTCTTTCCTCCCTTCCCTTTTTTTTCTTTCCTTCTCTCCTCCTTCCTTCTCTTCCTCTTTCCTTCCTCCTCCCTTTTTTTCTTCCTCTTTCCTTTCTTCCCTCTCTATCTCTTTCCTTCCTTCCTTCGCTCTTGACTTCCAGTCTTCCTTTTCTTTCTTTCTTTTCTTCCCTCCCTTTCTCTTTTTCCTTCGCTTTTTTCCTCTCTTCCCCTTCCCAAATTCCCCTTCCTTCCTTCCTTCCTTCCTTCCCTCCTTCCTTCCTTCCTTCCTTCCTTTTGACACCTTCCCTTCCCCTTCCCTTTCTTCCTTTTTCTATCTTTCTTTCCTTTCCTCCTTCCTTCCTTTCTCCCTTCTTTCCCATCCTCCTTCTCTCTCTGTATTCTTTCTTTCCTACCTTTCTTCTTTCATATACCTTCTCAACTTCCCTCCCTCCGTCCCTTCCTTCCTTTCTTTCCTTCCTTCCTTTCTCCGTTCGCGCAGCATCCTGGCCCCCAGCGAGCAGGCCGCATTCTAGAACTACAGTTCCCAGAGTGCATTGCGTGTGTACTTCCTCCCCTGGGCACTGCACATGCTCAGTTGGTTTTTGTAATTGTGAGTTTGTTGAAATGTTGTTTGGAATTTTGATGAGTGTTGTGCATACCTTGTGGGTTGAGGTATGTGCACGGCAAGTTTGGTGAGTTTTCGTCGGGGGGTATTTGCATTTTGCTGTCCCGTTGAACACCCTTTCCATTTTTATATATATAGATTCATTTACACATAGCAATCACTGATTGGTTCCCAACTCATTGACTTAACTCAAACCCAGGATTGCACCATTCACAATCACCTGGACTAGGCCAGAACACATTCCCCAAATGAAGTTCTATATACAGTTAATGCATGACTCCGCATTTCCAATAGAAGCCCATTAGCAGTGCATGACTCGGCTATATTACATTACAATACATTGTAAAACCTGACAATCATGTTATTACGGAGGAAGAGCATCCATTTCGCCAGCAATCAGAGCATAGTTGTGTTGTTATTGTTGTTGTTATTATTTGAAACACAACAAGATGAGTTTAAGTGCAGGCCAAGGTCTTTAGGCACTGCAACCAGTGAGCCGATCACCACTGGGACCACCTTGACTGGCTTGTTCTAATATTTTCACAAACCCCGATGACATCTAGACATTTGATGATCCAGCAATGTGGAAGTGAGACAAGTGCATTATTATTATTATTATTATTATTATTATTATTATTATTACTATTTGAAACACAACAAGATGAGTTTAAGTGCAGGCCAAGGACTTTAGGCACTGCAACCAGTGAGCCAATCACCACTGGGACCACCTTGACTGGCTTGTTCTAATATTTTCACAAACCCCGATGACATCTAGACATTTGATGATCCAACAATGTGGAAGTGAGACAAATGCGTTATTATTATTATTATTATTATTATTATTATTATTATTATTTGAAACACAACCAGATGAGTTTAAGTGCAGGCCAAGGTCTTTAGGCACTGCACCCAGTGAGCCAATCACCACTGGGACCACCTTGACTGGCTTGTTCTAATATTTTCACAAACCCTGATGGCATCTAGACATTTGATGATCCAACAATGGGGAAGTCAGTCAAATGCTTTATTATTATTATTATTATTATTATTATTATTATTATTATTTGAAACACAACCAGATGAGTTTAAGTGCAGGCCAAGGACTTTAGACACTGCAACCAGTGAGCCAATCACCACTGGGACCACCTTGACTGGCTTGTTCTAATATTTTCACGAACCCCGATGACATCTAGACATTTGATGATCCAACAATGGGGAAGTCAGTCAAATGCCTTATTGTTGTTGTTGTTGTTTGAAACACAACAAGATGAGTTTAAGTGCAGGCCAAGGACTTTAGGCACTGCAACCAGTGAGCCAATCATCACTGGGACCACCTTGACTGGCTTGTTCTAATATTTTCACAAACCCTGATGGCATCTAGACATTTGATGATCCAACAATGTGGAAGTGAGTCAAATGCTTTATTATTATTATTATTATTATTATTATTATTATTATTATTTGAAACACAACCAGATGAGTTTAAGTGCAGGCCAAGGACTTTAGACACTGCAACCAGTGAGCCAATCACCACTGGGACCACCTTGATTGGCTTGTTCTAATATTTGCACAAACCCCGATGACATTTAGACATTTGATGATCCACGATCACCATTGGGACCACCTTGATTGGCTTGTGCTAATATTTTCACAAACCCCGATGACATCTAGACATTTGATGATCCAACAATGTGGAAGTGAGACAAATGCGTTATTATTATTATTATTATTATTATTTGAAACACAACAAGATGAGTTTAAGTGCAGGCCAAGGTCTTTAAGCACTGCACCCAGTGAGCCAATTACCACTGGGACCACCTTAACTGGCTTGTTCTAATATTTTCACAAACCCCGATGACATCTAGACATTTGATGATCCAACCATGTGGAAGTGAGTCAAATGCTTTATTATTATTATTATTATTATTATTATTATTATTATTTGAAACACAACAAGATGAGTTTAAGTGCAGGCCAAGGTCTTTAGGCACTGCACCCAGTGAGCCAATCACCACTGGGACTACCTTGACTGGCTGGTTCTAATATTTTCACAAACCCCGATGACATCTAGACATTTGATGATCCAACAATGTGGAAGTGAGTCAAATACTATTATTATTATTTGAAACACAACAAGATGAGTCCACAGCAGACACTCGGCTGGCTGTTGAATTGGATCACACGTCGGACACTTCCCAAGTGTCTAGGACTGTGTGATGTATCGGCGAATAATGCGTGCAGATCCCAGTAGAGTGGCCTTTTGCAGCTGGCAGACGGTAATTTTGTCAGCACCGATTGTATTTAAGTGTAGGCCAAGGTCTTTAGGCGCTGCACCCAATGTGCCGATCACCACTGGGATTTAGCACAGTAGGTTAACCAACGGCTGCAGCAAATCTTGTCAACCAAAAAGTTGACAGTTCGAAGCCTGGGTCAGGATGAGCTCCTGGCCTTTAGCCCAGCTTCAGCCTACCCGGCAGTTTCGAAAACAGCAATGTGAGTAAATAAATAGGTACCACTTAAGTGGGGAGGAACTTAAGACACCCATGAGAAAATGCCAGCAATTCAATCAAGGAGGAAGTTTATAATCTATATAAATAAAATGTAATGTTCATTTGTGGAATTAACATAACTCAAGAACCACTGGATGAATTGACACCAAATTGGACACAAGACACCTATCAGGCCAACAAGTGACCATCACTCGAAAAAACACTGAAAAACACAGCAGCAAAGACTTAAAAAGCCAAAAGATAAAAAAATACATTACAACCGAAAGTGTAGATAGTGACTTGACGCGGCAAGCTCGTCTTGATCTGAGGGTCAGGCGGAGTTCTCGTCTGGCCGGCAGACGAGAAGCCAGCTCGGTGAAAGGTCATCGCAATGCTTTTATGATGATGAGAGCCTAATGTTTTGATGTTAGAAAGGTATTTAGGCTTCTTGCAAACCCTGAGAAAGTGTCAGTTTAACGTAGCATACTAGCCTGAAAGCTTCATGGAATAACCTTAGCCTGGAAAGCAGTACGCTTTGGATTTCTTGCATTGTGATTCATGGGGCAATTGTTTCATTGCTTGTACCTGGGACTCTGGTTTGAACTTTGCCAATAGGATTGTGCCTCTTGTTTTTACCTGAAGATCTTTGGAACTATATTCTGGTTTTAACCTTAATCTTTGGAACTTTGGATTTTTTCTTCAATAAACTATAAAACTACAGCTCTTGTGTGGTGGTGTTTGGAAGCAAGGTGAAGCTTACTCTGAGTTGCAACAGTTATCGGTATACAGTAGGCTTGGGCGATCAAGAAAAAAATTGGTTCTAAACTCGTTTCGTTTCTAGGGTGCGCTAGCGTTTCGAAATTCTGAGGACTTCCGAAATTTAAGATTTCAAAATTTCGAAATTTCCGAAATTTCTTAAATTACGAATCGATTTGTTAATGGCGGATGTGATTGCGCAATATGCTAAAAAAACCTCCAAACGGGACAGGGGGAACTTCTGACGCTTTCCTCTCCCTCTGTTGTTGACTGTTGGTGTGATAAAACAAACAACAACTATATTATATTATATTATATTATATTATATTATATTATATTATATTATATTATAATATTATATTGTTGTATATTATATTATAATATTATCATATTATATTATTGCATATTATATTATTATATATTATATAATATTATTATTATAATATTATCATATTATATTATTGCATATTATATAATATTATTATATTATTATTATTATATTATATATTATAATAATAATATAATATAATAATTTATTATATTATATATATATATTATATAATATTATTATATTATTATATTATTGTATATTATATTATTATTATATATTATAATATAATATATTATATTATATTATATTATACTAACAACAACTATATTATATTATATTATTATTATTATATTATAATATTATATTGTTGTATATTAAATTATCATATTATCATATTATATTATTGCATATTATATTATTATATATTATATAATATTATTATAATATTATCATATTATATTATTGCATATTATATAATATTATTATTTTATTATTATATTATATATTATTATAATAATATAATATATATAATATAAAATATAATAAATTATATATATATATATATATAATATTATTGTTATATTATATATTATTATTATAATATAATATATATATTATATAATATAATAATTTATTATATTATATATATATTATATTATATTATTATATTATTGTATATTATATTATTATATATTATAATATAATATAATATAATATATTATACTATATTATATATATTATATTATATTATAATATATAATTATAATATAATATAATAATAATATAGTAATATAATATATAATATAATAATATAATATAATGTATATTATATTATATTATTATATTATATATTATATTACTATATTATTATTATTATATTATATTATAATTATATATTATAATATAATATATATAATATAGTGCATATATATATATATAAATATATAAATACATGTGTGTGTGTGTGTGTGTGTGTATATATACACACACACACACTTTCCCACGTAATCTCTCTGAACGACACAATCTGTTTTCATGCACCAGACATACGAAAATAATTACGAAATAATTACAAAAATTGGAAAAAATTGTTTCGATTCTTAATTACTCCTCACACTATTCCTGCATGGCTCGATATTGGATCGTAAGCTAATTTAAATACGAATCAATAACGAAATTAACGAACTGGATCGCCCAAGCCTAGTATACAGAGATACTCACAACCATAGTAAGACACTCGCCCTACCTTCTTTCTGACCTTGCAGACAGGGTGACCGACCGCCGCGACGTCTGCTGGCAGCTCCGGGGCGAAGACGGGATGTGCTCCTCACCATTCAACGGTCACCAGATGAGCTATGAGGAGTGTTGTTGCCGCTACGGCAAAGGATGGGGCAACCAGTGTCGGGCCTGCCCCCCACGAGGCCCAGGTAACCCCAAAATCGGAGTGGGAGGGATACGAAGAAGTAGAGAGGACACTCTGAACATGTGCAGAAAGTGAATCCATACCCAGGTTATAGTCTCCCACCGATTGCAATATCCCCTTCTCTGAGTTGTAGGTTTTTTTGGGCTATATGGCCATGTTCTAGAGGCATTCTCTCCTGACATTTCGCCTCCATCTATGGCAAGCATCCTCAGAGGTCGTGAGGTCTGTTGGAACTAGGAAAGTGGGTTTATATATCTGTGGAATGACCAGGGTGGGACAAAGAACTCTTGTCTGTTGGAGCAAGGTGGGAATGTTTCAACTGACCACCTTGATGAGCATTTGATGGCCTGGCAGTGCCTGGGGCAATCTTTTGTTGAGAGGTGATTAGATGTCCTTGATTGTTTCCTCTCTGTATTGTCGAAGGTTTTCATGGCTGGAATCACTAGGTTCTTGTGGGTTTTTTCGGGCTATAGGGCCATGTTCTAGAGGCATTCTCTCCTGACGTTTTGCCTGCACCTATGGCAAGCATCCTCAGAGGTAGTGAGGTCTGTTCGAAGTAGGAAAACGGGTTTATATATCTGTGGAATGACTGGGGTGGGGCAAAGAGTTCTTCTCTGCTGGAGCTAGGTGTGAATGTTTCAACTGACCACCTTCATTAGCATTTGAAGGCCTGGCTGAGCCTGGGAAAATCTCTTGTTGAGAGGTGTTAAGATGTGCCTGGTTGTTTCCTCTCTGCTGTTTTGCTGTTGTAATTGTAGAGTTTTTTAATACTGGTAGCCAGATTTAGTTCAATTTTCATGGTCTCTTCCTTACACAACAGCAAAACAGCAGAGAGGAAACAACCAGGCACATCTTAACACCTCACAACAAAAGATTTTCCCAGGCTCAGCCAGGCCTTCAAATGCTAATTAAGGTGGTCAGTTGAAACATTCACACCTAGCTCCAGCAGAGAAGAGCTCTTTGCCCCACCCCAGCCATTCCACAGATATATAAACCCATTGTCCTAATTCCAACAGACCTCACTACCTCTGAGGATGCTTGCCATAGATGCAGGCGAAACGTCAGGAGAGAATGCCTCTAGAACATTGCCCTATAGCCCGAAAAAAACCCACAAGAACCTAGTGATTCCAGCCATGAAAGCCTTCAACAATACATTGAACATCTCTACGGGGAGAAACTGTTCCAAGTCCTAATTCCAACAGACCTCACTACCTCTGAGGATGCTTGCCATAGATGCAGGCGAAACGTCAGGAGAGAATGCCTCTAGAACATGGCCATATAGCCCGAAAAAACCCACAAGAACCTAGTGATTCCAGCCATGAAAGCCTTCAACAATACATTGAACATCTCTACGGGGAGAAACTGTTCCAAGTCCTAATTCCAACAGACCTCACTACCTCTGAGGATGCTTGCCATAGATGCAGGCGAAACGTCAGGAGAGAATGCCTCTAGAACATGGCCCTATAGCCCAAAAAAACCCACAAGAACCTAGTGATTCCAGCCATGAAAGCCTTCAACAATACATTGAACATCTCTACGGGGAGAAACTGTTCCAAGTCCTAATTCCAACAGACCTCACTACCTCTGAGGATGCTTGCCATAGATGCAGGCGAAACGTCAGGAGAGAATGCCTCTAGAACATGGCCCTATAGCCCAAAAAAACCCACAAGAACCTAGTGATTCCAGCCATGAAAGCCTTCAACAATACATTGAACATCTCTACGGGGAGAAACTGTTCCAAGTCCTAATTCCAACAGACCTCACTACCTCTGAGGATGCTTGCCATAGATGCAGGCGAAACGTCAGGAGAGAATGCCTCTAGAACATGGCCATATAGCCCGAAAAAACCCCACAAGAACCTAGTGTTTCTGTTGTTTTACACGTGGACAATGTCAACAGAAAGGAGGAAACCATGAAAATGAACAAAATCTGGCTACCAGTATTAAAAAAAACTCTAAAATTACAACAGCAAAACAGCAGAGAGGAAACAATCAGGGACTTATAATCACCTCTCAACAAACGATTCTCCCAGGCACTAACAAGCCACGTCAAACAACTTCAAATGCAGGAATAAGAAAGGTTTAGCAACAGGTGATATCCAAACAATAATCCAAATTGTCTCAAAAGACATCCAGAGATGGCAAAGTCCAGGAACAGCCAGGATTGTGGACAGCATAAGTCCACAATCGTGAAGATATAACTAGTAATGCTTGAGTACATGAACAGGAACACAGAAAACTTCCAGGATATATTAAATCAAAAATCAAAGCTTGACTTGAAGCAGGAACAAGAGAACTCAGGCTTAGCTTCTCACCTTAACACAGTGTTGCCTGAACTGACTCTAAAGTAAACAGCTTGTTGTTTAATAGACACCCATGAAATCATTCCATTTCCTGTGAATGTCTTTCACAACGTCCCCACATCTCTCCAAACGATGCAATCTATTTTGGACTCTACACTTTTGTCGATCTTCGTAGCTGCAGATGGGTTCCCGTGGGAACCCTCCTAATCATTCAGCTCTTCACTCGATTTCTTGTCTGCTGTTGCTACTTCTGACTCCCCGGACTTACAAACATGTGAGCGGAAAATTCATATATAAAAATAATGCATACATATAGATACAGATATATAGGTACATGGAAATCTCTAGATATCTATATGTATATAGAATTTACGCTCTTCACTCGATTTCTTGTCTGCTGTTGCTACTTCTGACTCCCCGGACTTACAAACATGTGAGAGGAAAACTCATATATAAAAATAATGCATACATATAGATACATAACATGTGAGAGGAAAATTCATATATAAAAATAATGCATACATATAGATACAGATATACAGGTACATGGAAATCTCTAGATATCTATATGTATATAGAATTTACGCTCTTCACTCGATTTCTTGTCTGCTGTTGCTACTTCTGACTCCCCGGACTTACAAACATGTGAGCGGAAAATTCATATATAAAAATAATGCATACATATAGATACAGATATACAGGTACATGGAAATCTCTAGATATCTATATGTATATAGAATTTACGCTCTTCACTCGATTTCTTGTCTGCTGTTGCTACTTCTGACTCCCCGGACTTACAAACATGTGAGAGGAAAACTCATATATAAAAATAATGCATACATATAGATACAGATATACAGGTACATGGAAATCTCTAGATATCTATATGTATATAGGATTTGCAAACCTATGAAGGGCTTTTATGTGTCTTCCCCAGGCCTGAATTGCCAGTCCGCTCCCAGTGAAAGCAACTCCTTTTTGGACTTCAGTCCTTGGTTCGGAAAGGTGCACAGAGGTGAGGTTTTTAAGCATTGACAGGATGGCCATCTGTCGGGAGGGCTTTGATGGTATCTTCCAACATAACAATAACGGGGTGGACTGGATGGCCTTGGGGGGGGGCCCTTCCAGCTCTAGGATTCTATGATGCCGACGTTTCTGCCTCTGTTTCCCCGTCGTACAGATGCCGACAGCTCCGAAGAGGATTCGGACGAATGCCGCTGTTTGAATGGACGTTGCGTTCGCACTCCGCAGGGTCTCGTGTGCGAATGCCCCCTGGGCTTCCAGCTCGATGCCACCCATACCCATTGCCTGGGTGAGATCCATTTCACGAGGACTCTTTCCAAGCCAAGTATCAGCCACCCTTATCCTATATTACTTTCTTTCGATGTAGACGCTATACTCCAATCACATTAGCCTTTTGAGCTGCTGCATCACACTGTTGACACACATTCAGTTGGTGGTATATTACGACTCTTAGATTCCTTTCACACACACTGTCGTCAAGACACATATCAGTCATCCATGACCAGCTTGCGTAATAGGACGGACTTTCTCAAAGGCAAGTAGTTACTTCCAATCCCCGAAAATTTGCAGAGTCTTGGTCACAGTTGGCAGAGATTTCATAGCACAGCTTCTGACCGTGTATAGTAGGTCACTGATTGAATAAGCACACTTCTTCTATCATGTCCTCCTCCTCCAACTGAGCAATGGGATGGACTTTCTCAAAGGCAAGTAGTTACTTCCAATCCCCGAAAAGTCGCAGAGTCTTGGTCACAGTTGGCAGAGATTTCATAGCACAGCTTCTGACCTTGTATAGTAGCTCACTGTATTACTTCCTTTGATCTGGACACTAGACTCCTATTGATGCAACCTAGAATCACATTACTACTACTACTACTAAGGACTCTTCTACACTATTATACAAGGTTAGAGGCTGTGCTATGAAATCTCTGCTAACTGTGACCAAGACTCTGCAACTTTTCGGGGACTGGAAGTAACTACTTGACTTTGAGACAGTCCGTCCCACTGCTCAGCTGGAGGAGGAGGACGTGATAGAGGAAGTGTGCTTATTCAAGCAGTGAGTTACTATACAAGGTCAGAGGCTGTGGTATAAAATCTCTGCTAACTGTGACCAAGACTCTGCAAGTTTTCAGGGATTGGAAATAACTACTTGCCTTTGAGAAAGTCAGTCCCATTACGCCCCTGGAGGAGGAGGACGTGACAGAAGAAGTGTGCTTATTCAAGAAGTGAGCTACTATACAAGGTCACAGGCTGTGCTATGAAATCTCTGCTAACTGTGACCAAGACTCTGCAATATTTCGGGGATTGGAAGTAATGACTTGCCTTTGAGCAAGTCCGTCCCATTGCTCAGCTGGAGGAGGACGTGATAGAAGAAGTGTGCTTATTCAAGCAGTGAGCTACTATACAAGGTTAGAGGCTGTGCTATAAAATCTCTGCTAACTGTGACCAAGACTCTGAAACTTTTCAGGGATTGGAAGTAACTACTTGGCTTTATAATCCGTTTTGAACTGGATTATATAGCAGTGTAGACCCGTGACGAGAGGCGGGTAAGAAATAAAATAATAATAATAATAATATTCTACTTCCAATCTCCGAAAAATTGCAGAGTCTTGGTCACAGTTTGCAGAGATTTTATAGCACAGCCTCTGACCTTGTATAGTAGCTCACTGCTTGAATAAGCAAACATCCTCCTCCTCCAGCTGCATAATGAGACGGGCTTTCTCAAAGGCAAGTACTTATTTCCAATCCCTGAAAAGTTGCAGAGTCTTGGTTACAGTTTGCAGAGATTTTATAGCACAGCCTCTGACCTTGTATAGTAGCTCACTGCTTGAATAAGCACACTTCCTCTATCACGTCCTCCTCCTCCAGCTGCGTAATGGTATGGACGTTCTCAAAGGCAAGTAGTTACTTCCAATCCCCGAAAAGTTGCAGAGTCTTGGTTACAGTTTGCAGAGATTTTATAGCACAGCCTCTGACCTTGTATAGTAGCTCACTGCTTGAATAAGCAAACATCCTCCTCCTCCAGCTGCATAATGAGACGGACTTTCTCAAAGGCAAGTACTTATTTCCAATCCCTGAAAAGTTGCAGAGTCTTGGTTACAGTTTGCAGAGATTTTATAGCACAGCCTCTGACCTTGTATAGTAGCTCACTGCTTGAATAAGCACACTTCCTCTATCACGTCCTCCTCCTCCAGCTGCGTAATGGTATGGACGTTCTCAAAGGCAAGTAGTTACTTCCAATCCCCGAAAAGTTGCAGAGTCTTGGTCACAGTTAGCAGAGATTTTATAGCACAGCCTCTGACCTTGTATCTCACCAGCTTGAGTAAACACACTTCCTCTATCACGTCCTCCTCCTCCAACTGGGTAATGGGATGGACTTTCTCAAAGGCAAGTACTTATTTCCAATTCCTGAAAAGTTGCAGAGTCTTGGTCACAGTTCGCAGAGATTTCATAGCGCAGCCTCTGACCTTGTATAGTAGCTCACTGCTTGAATAAGCAAACATCCTCCTCCTCCAGCTGCATAATGAGACAGACTTTCTCAAAGGCAAGTAGTTACTTCCAATCCCCAAAAAGTTGCAGAGTCTTGGTTACAGTTTGCAGAGATTTTATAGCATAGCCTCTGACCTTCTATAGTAACTCACTGATTGAATAAGCACACTTCTTCTATCACGTCCTACTCTTCCAGCTGCGCAATGGGATGGTCTTTCTCAAAGGCAAGTAGTTGCTTCCAATCCCCGAAAAATTGCAGAGTCTTGGTCACAGTTAGCAGAGATTGTATAGCACAACCTCTCACCTTGTATAGTAGCTCACTGCTTGAATAAGTACACTTCTTCTATCACGTCCTCCTCCTCCAGCTGGGCAATGGGATGGACTTTCTGAAAGGCACGTAGTTACTTCCAATCCCTGAAATGTTGCAGAGTCTTGGTCACAGTTAGCAGAGATTTCATAGTGCAGTTTCCGACCTTGTATCTCACCAGCTTGAATAAGCACACTTCCTCTATCACGTCCTCCTCCTCCAACTGGGTAATGGGACGGACTGTTTTCCAGGGGGTGCCAAATCAATTCAGAATCATCCATGCTGTGCCCGTAATCCATGCGAAAAGTGTAAACAATGGCTTCCATTTTTCCGTTTCAGATATCGACGAATGCCGGGAGCTCAACCAGCGAGGGCGGCTCTGCAAGACGGAGCATTGCGTGAACACGAGTGGCTCCTACCGCTGCACCTGCAAGCCAGGCTACGTGCGTTCGCGGCCCCATGGCATATGCATCCCGCAGCGCCAGCGGTAGCCCAACCAAGGCGGATGGCCGCGTCCGGAAGAATGGGCCCTTTGCGGAACTACAATTCCCAGAATCCCAAAATTAGGCCAATTCTGGGAAGTGTAGGAGCGCGTCTACACTGTTGAGTGAATGCAATCTTCCCCCCTCCCCACTTGTACTTCCATGTCTCAAGGGCTATGGAAATCCTGGGAGTTGTAGTTTCCCAAGGCCCGTCGCCTTCTCTGGGTGGCATCTACACTTGGAACGAATACAGTTTAACAGCCATGGATCGATACTACGGGATCCTGGGAGTTGTAGTTTGCACGTTTCGGCAAATAATTTTGAAATCCTTGTAGAACTACAATTCCCGCTGTTCTATAACATAGTGGGGAGGGAGCAGAGTGCATTCAATCTGTTAGAAAACTGGATCCGAGGAAGACGTTGAGGCGGCAAAGCAGTTCTCATGTTCGTAAAGGACTTTTTAATTATTGTTATTATTATTATTATTATTTGTTGTTATTTTGTACCGGCTATCATGAAGGGGCATTGATGTTTGTTATAGACTTCCCTCTCTTTATTTTCTTATTTTTTTTGTCCTTCCTCGATATTTGTAAAACAAAACGAAACTGCATTTTGGGTTTTGCACTCGTTTCTGTAGGATTCAGAAATAAAACTCATTTTCCTTTTTTTTTGTACATAGCAGAGGTCAGTGAATAATAAAAAGACTTTTAAAAACCAAGACTCAAGGTGTCTTATACTTACTTAAGTGACCCCTCGTTGTCCAAGTATGTGTTGGAGTTCAGCCTGGGATTGTGTTTCAGGATCAGGGTGCTTTGGATATGGGGAGTGATGTCAAGGAGGTTCAAGATGAGTTTCAAGATGGCAGTCGTTTTGTTATCGAGAAAGAATTTAGGGGTTTTTGCCAGGAGGCAGAGACCTATCAGACTCATCAAAGAGTTCGTTGCCCCGGCGAGACAGAAGAAGCACCCAATATTTTCCCTGATTTTTCCCAATAAAAGGTCTCACCAAGTTGAAGAAAAGCCACTGAGTTGTTTATTGCGATCCAGCTGGAAAGGATGCAAAACCGCGATATTTCGTCAGGCAAGCATCCAGAGTACAAAAAAGAAAGCCTTTATATATACGAGGGGTGCACCACATATTTCCATAATCCACTCCAGTTCTCATTGTTTCCCTCTCGTCCCACCTCCTTCTCTCCTGATTGGCCAGGAGGCCGAAGTGGCGTGAGCTCACCCATTGGTTAAGGCACTCAGGAGGCTGCCAAGCCTCCTTCCAGCTGTAGAGAGCCAACCAATCAGCTCTGTTTTATGTACGAGGGGTATTTTTAAAGTAACGTCCGTTTTGTTGTAGACACTAGTAGTTCGTGCGCATACCGCAACAAGCATGTGCGTCGTGTACCGGCATGCCTCGGGAACAACTGTGCTCAGTTTCCGCTCTGTGGCTAACCTGTACGGTTCTGTTCTGTGCTTTAAAAATGTTTAAGACTATCAACTCACCCTCCGCATGTGGGATTCGTCCGCCATTAACGAATCGATTCGTAATTGTTTCGTAATTGTTTCGTAATTTACGAAATTTCGTATATTTTGAACTTTTTTAAAGAAAAATTTCGGAATTCTTTTAAAAAACGAAACGCAAAAACCCCCTAAAAACGAATCGAGTTTAGAAACAAATTTTTCCGTGGTTACCCAGCCCTAATTTTCACTATTCAAACCATAATCATCTAAATTGGCTTCAGAATTCACATTGACGTCTACATTGGCATCAGGAAATACAATCAGAGAATCAGGTTCAGGTTCACACACAGGCTGAACCCCAACATTGTCTTTGATGGGTGGCAATAAACGTTGAAGTAGCCAGGATCCGGGTTTTTTTTGGTTTTTTTTTTTTGCACTGAGATATGGAGACAATGGGGTAATCCTGGCTGTAGTTTTGGTGGATGGATGAGGGCGAACAAATTGAAATTGAATCCAGACAAGACAGAGGTACTCCTGGTTAGTCGTAAGGCCGAACAGGGTATAGGGTTACAGCCTGTGTTAGACGGGGTTACACTCCCCTTGAAGACGCAGGTTCGCAGCTTGGGTGTGATCCTGGACTCATCGCTGAGCCTGGAACCTCAGGTTTCGGCGGTGACCAGGGGAGCATTTGCACAGCTAAAGCTTGTGCGCCAACTGCGCCCGTATCTTGGGAAGTCTGACTTGGCCACGGTAGTCCACGCTCTGGTTACATCCCGTCTAGACTACTGCAACGCTCTCTACGTGGGGTTGCCTTTGAAGACGGCTCGGAAGCTCCAACTAGTCCAACGCTCGGCAGCCATGATACTAACTGGAGCGGAGCGCAGGGAGCATACAACTCCTCTGCTGCACCAGCTCCACTGGCTGCCGATTTGCTACCGGGCTGAATTCAAAGTGCTGGCGTTGGCCTATAAAGCCCTAAATGGTTCTGGCCCAAGTTACCTATCCGAACGTATCTCTGCCTATCAGCCCGCCAGGACCCTAAGATCTTCTGGGGAGACCCTGCTCTCTATCTCGCCTGCTTCACAGGTGCGGCTGGCGGGGACGAGAGACAGGACCTTTTCTGTGGTGGCCCCCCAGCTGTGGAGCGCCCTTCCTATGGAGGTAAGATCAGCCCCCTCGCTAAGGGTGTTCCGAAGAAGATTAAAAACTTGGATGTTTGAATGGGCATTCGGTTAAACAGTGCAATGAATGTGATGATTACAGGAATGGAAATTTGGACGACGGATTGGATCACGACTCTAGTTATGAGATGCATTGTGTTGTCTATTGTTGTGTCAATATTGTATATTATGCTTTTATGGTTTTAAATTGTATATCGTTGATTGATTCTTATTAGGCCTGGGTAACAACGCAAAAATTTGTTTCTAAAATCGATTTGTATTTGGGGTTTTTTTTTTTGTTTCGATATTTAAAATAATTACAAAACTTTCCCTTAAAAAAGTTCGGTATTTACGAAATTTCGTTCATATTTACAAAACATTTTGTAAAGATGGCGCCCTTTTTTTTTCCAATATTTTTTCAATATTTTTTCAATATTTTTTTAATTTAATTATGAATTTAGTAGAATAGGGAGGAGAAATTATTATTAAGGAGGGAAGGCAGGCACTCAAGCGCTGCCGCCGAGTCGGGCCCGGCTCCTCCGAAGCTAAGGTTTCAGTGCGGAATTGGGAGAAGGGGCTCCCCAAAGGCCATCTAGTCCAGCCCCTTCCTAAGGTTTCAGTGCGGAATTGGGAGAAGGGGCTCCCCAAAGGCCATCTAGTCCAGCCCCTTCCTAAGGTTTCAGTGCGGAATTGGGAGAAGGGGCTCCCCAAAGGCCATCTAGTCCAGCCCCTTCCTAAGGTTTCAGTGCGGAATTGGGAGAAGGGGCTCCCCAAAGGCCATCTAGTCCAGCCCCTTCCTAAGGTTTCAGTGCGGAATTGGGAGAAGGGGCTCCCCAAAGGCCATCTAGTCCAGCCCCTTCCTAAGGTTTCAGTGCGGAATTGGGAGAAGGGGCTCCCCAAAGGCCATCTAGTCCAGCCCCTTCCTAAGGTTTCAGTGCGGAATTGGGAGAAGGGGCTCCCCAAAGGCCATCTAGTCCAGCCCCTTCCTAAGGTTTCAGTGCGGAATTGGGAGAAGGGGCTCCCCAAAGGCCATCCAGTCCAGCCCCCTCCTAAGGTTTCAGTGCGGAATTGGGAGAAGGGGCTCCCAAAGGCCATCTAGTCCCGCCCTCTGCTAAGGTTTGAATGCGGAATTGGAGGAAGGGGCTCCCCAAAGGCCATCTAGTCCAGCCCCCTCCTAAGGTTTCAGTGCGGAATTGGGAGAAGGGGTTCCCCAAAGGCCATCTAGTCCAGCCCCCTCCTAAGGTTTCAATGCGGAATTGGGAGAAGGGGTTCCCCAAAGGCCATCTAGTCCAGCCCCTTCCTAAGGTTTCAGTGCGGAATTGGGAGAAGGGGCTCCCCAAAGGCCATCTAGTCCAGCCCCTTCCTAAGGTTTCAGTGCGGAATTGGGAGAAGGGGCTCCCCAAAGGCCATCTAGTCCAGCCCCCTCCTAAGGTTTCAGTGCGGAATTGGGAGAAGGGGCTCCCAAAGGCCATCTAGTCCCGCCCTCTGCTAAGGTTTGAATGCGGAATTGGAGGAAGGGGCTCCCCAAAGGCCATCTAGTCCAGCCCCTTCCTAAGGTTTCAGTGCGGAATTGGGAGAAGGGGCTCCCCAAAGGCCATCTAGTCCAGCCCCCTCCTAAGGTTTCAATGCGGAATTGGGAGAAGGGGCTCCCCAAAGGCCATCTAGTCCAGCCCCCTCCTAAGGTTTCAATGCGGAATTGGGAGAAGGGGCTCCCCAAAGGCCATCTAGTCCAGCCCCCTCCTAAGGTTTCAGTGCGGAATTGGGAGAAGGGGTTCCCCAAAGGCCATCTAGTCCAGCCCCCTCCTAAGGTTTCAGTGCGGAATTGGGAGAAGGGGCTCCGCAAAGGCCATCTAGTCCAGCCCCCTCCTAAAGTTTCAATGTGGAATTGGGAGAAGGGGCTCCCCAAAGGCCATACATTCCAGCCCTCTGCTAAAGTTTCAATGTGGAATTGGGAGAAGGGGATCCCCAAAGGCCATCTAGTCCCGCCCTCTGCTATGGTCTCAATGCGAAATTGGGAGAAGGGCTCCCCAAAGGCCATCTAGCCCAGCCCTCCGCTAAGGTTTCAGTGCGGAATTGGGAGAACGAAGCACACCCACCGCAAAGGTGAGGAAGGAGGGACGGGCCGCCTTCCCGCTGAGGGTCGCTCGCCCTCTCGCTCGCTTGCTCAGCCGGCGCCTTCCCCGCCCTCTCCTCCTCCTCCTCCTCCTCCTCCTCTTTCAGGCTCTGACTGGCTAAGGAGAGGAGAGAGAGGAGAGCTCCCAGCAAGCATAGCCATCTTACGTATTTCCGAAATGGACGGAAATACAAAATTTTTTGGCGCATGCGTTTCGATATTTAAAAACACTTCCGGGTTTAAAAATAAGTTTGGTAATCGTTTTGTAATTGCTAAAATTAACGAATATTTAACGAATTACAAAATTAACGAACGAAATCGCCCAGGCCTAATTCTTATCCTTGTTGTAAACCGCGTTGAGTCGCCTGTTGGGCTGAGAAAGTGCGGTATACAAGTAAAGTAAGTAAATAAATAAATAAGATAAGATAACTGGTATAGATAAGATAAGATAACCAGGTTTCAGGCCTGGTCATGGCACCGAGACGGCATTGGTCGCCTTGGTGGATGACCTCCGCAGAGAGCTGGACAGGGGGAGTGTGACTCTGTTGGTTCTCTTGGACATCTCAGCGGCTTTCGATACCATCGATCATGGTATCCTTCTGGGTCGTCTCTCTGGGATGGGCCTCGGGGGCGCGGTTCTATCGTGGCTCCGGTCCTTCCTAGAGGGTCGATCCCAGTTGGTGAAGCTGGGAGACGCCTGCTCGGACCCCTGGCCCTTGACCTGTGGGGTCCCGCAAGGCTCTATTCTGTCCCCCATGCTTTTTAACATCTACATGAAACCGCTGGGAGAGGTCATCCGGAGTTTTGGAGTTGGGTGCCATCTCTATGCGGATGACGCACAACTCTACTACTCCTTTCCACCTAATGCCAAGGATGCCTCCCGGGTGCTGGACGAGTGCCTGGCCGCTGTGTCGATCTGGATGAGGAAGAACAAGCTGAAAATCAATCCTGACAAGACAGAGGTCCTCCTGGTCGATCGTAAACCGGATCGGGGTATAGGGTGGCTACCTGTGCTGGACGGGGTTACACTCCCCCTGAAGCCACAGGTCCGCAGTTTGGGTGTCCTCCTGGACTCGTCGCTTACACTTGAGGCTCAGGTGTCGGCGGTATCCGGGAGGGCCTTTGCACAATTGAGACTTGTGCGCCAGCTGCGACCGTACCTCGAGAAGGCTGATCTGGCCGGGGTGGTCCATGCCTTGGTCACCTCTAGAATGGATTACTGCAATGCGCTCTACGTGGGGCTGCCCTTGAAGACGGCTCGGAAACTCCAACTGGTCCAGCGGGCAGCAGCCAGGATGCTAACTGGGGCTCATTACAGAGAGAGGTCAACCCTTCTGTTTAAGGAGCTCCACTGGCTGCCATTTATTTTCCGAGCCCAATTCAAGGTGCAGGTGCTTACCTACAAAGCCCTGAACGGTTTGGGACCACCCTACCTGCGTGACCGCATCTCCACCTACGAACCCACACGCTCGCTCCGGTCATCTGGGGAGGCCCTGCTCGTGATCCCATCCACGTCGCAAGCGCGCCTGGTGGGGACACGAGACAGGGCCTTTTCTGTGGCAGCCCCCCGACTTTGGAATGCCCTTCCAAAAGATCTTCGCCAGGCCCCTACTTTAGCAGCTTTCAGAAAGAACCTAAAAACTTGGCTGTTCCGATGTGCCTTCTCAGATTAGGAATCCCCACCCAAGTCCTAGAAGCACTTTAGCACAATTAACATTACTGCACACCGTACTATTTTATTCCCATGCTCCTCCTACCACTCTAGCACTTTTAACCCTGTACCCCATTGCGCTGGCCGGCCCAGTTTTAAAGTGTCATGATGTATTGTTATTGTCGTTATTGCTTGCTTAACTTATTGATTTGCTATGTTTTCTACTGTTGTGTTGTTTTTACTGTATTGTGTTTTGAGGCTTCGGCCTGGGTAAGCCGCATCGAGTCCTCCGGGAGATGCTAGCGGGGTACAAATAAAGTTAATAATAATAATAACAGATCAGGACCAAGTGTGGCTTTCCTGAGGCCCATTTGTCCTGTTGAGATATGATCATCAATGCAAGTGGGTACCTTCCGCTGGAGGGACCGACTCCGAGCCCCAAGGTGGCTTCCCATTGTATGGTTCATGCAAATCAGTCTTTTGATAAGGTTCTTTTCTTTCTTTTTTTTTAATTTAATTTTTATTGAGAATTTTCTTTGTGTTACAAAACATTGAAAGAAATTAGATAGCGATTGTGGAAAAAAGAAAGAGAGAAAAAAAGAAGAGTGCAAGGGGGAGGGGAAAGAAGGGGGAATGAAAATGTGAGGGAGGAGGGGAATAGAGAGGGGGAGGGGAAAGGGAAAAGGAAAGGTATAGAAGAAGAAAGAGAAGGAAGAAATGATAGACAAACAGAAAAGAATAAAAAAAAATAAGAGGTTGGAGACTGATGGAAAATGTCTCTCTCGTTGACTTCCTTCATATCTTCCAAGTGGATGTTCCTTTTCCTTCTTCTGTTCTTGGTCTCTTTATCATTCTCTCTTCTACTTATTCTTCTGTGTTATTACTTATGTGGTCTGTATAATCTATCACTCTTGTCCAATCAGTTTCTTTTATTGGGGTTCCTTTACTTTTAGTTATCAAATATGTTAATCTGTCCATATTTTTAATATCCAATACTTTCTCAATCCAATCCTCTGTTTCAGGGGTTTCTTCTTTCTTCCAAAGTTTCGCGTAGCACATTCTTGCCGCAGTATTCATTAAGAAGAGAAGTTTATCTTTGTTTTTTTCCAATTTTGTATCAGTCACTCCTAATAGGAATATTTCCGGTTTGTAGGGTAATTTCCACGGAACAACAGACTGGTTCAAGATTGGGAAAGGCGTACGACAAGGCTGCATCCTCTCACCCAACCTTTTTAACTTGTATGCAGAACACATCATGCGAGGATGTGCGGGGCTTGAGGAATGCAAAGCTGGGGTGAAAATTGAAGAAACATTAACAACCTCAGATATGCAGATGACACCACTCTGATGGCCGAAAGCGAGGAGGAGCTGAGGAGCCTTCTAATCAAGGGGAAAGAAGAAAGCGCAAAAGCCGGGTTGCAGCTAAACGTCAAAAAAACCAAGATTATGGCAACAAGAATGATTGACAACTGGAAAATAGAGGGAGAAACCGTGGAGGCTGTGACAGACTTTGTATTTCTAGGTGCAAAGATGACTGCAGATGCAGATGTGGCCAGGAAATCAGAAGACGCTTCCTTCTTGGGAGGAGAGCAATGTCCAGTCTCGATAAAATAGTGAAGAGTAGAGACATCAGACTGGCAACAAAGAAGATCCATTGCCTAGTCCAAGCCATGGTCTTCCCTGTAGTCACCTACGGATGTGAGAGCTGGACCTTAGGGAAGGCTGAGCGAAGGAAGATCAATGCTTTTGATCTGTGGTGTTGGAGGAAAGTGCTGAGAGTGCCTTGGACTGCGAGAAGATCCAACCAGTCCATCCTCCAGGAAAGAAAGCCCGACTGCTCACTGGAGGGAAAGATACTAGAGACAAAGTTGAAGTACTTTGGCCACATCATGAGGAGACAGGAAAGCCTAGAGAAGACAATTATGCTGGGGAAAGTGGAAGGCAAAAGGAAGAGGGGCCGACCAAGGGCAAGATGGATGGATGGCATCCTTGAAGTGACTGGACTGACCTTGAGGGAGCTGGGGGTGGTGACGGCCGACAGGGAGCTGTGGCGTGGGCTGGTCCATGAGGTCACGAAGAGTCGGAGACGACTGAACGAATGAACAACAACAGGGTAATTTCTCATTTAGAATTTCCTGTGTTATTTTGTAGATTTTTTTTCCAGTATATTTGTGCTTTTGGGCACGACCACCACATGTGGAAGTACGTGCCCTCCATTTTCCCACACTTCCAACATTTTATATTTAAGTTTTTATATGAGTTGTTTAATTTTTGGGGGGTCATATACCACCTATGTGCTACCTTTAGCCAATTCTCCTTTAGATCTATTGCGTAGGTATATCTAATCTTTGTTTTCCAGATTTTTTCCCAATCTTCTTTCCTAATTATTTTGCCCAAATTCTCGTTCCATCTTTTCATGTATTTTTTCTCTCCATCTTTTTCTGAGTTCCATTCCCTCAGTGTCTTATATAACTTTGTAATTATCTTTCTATTGGAGTTTAATATCATGTCCCAGAACGTCTCCTGATCCTCAAACCCGAGCTCTATATCTTTTTTATAGCACTCTTTTATCTGTCTATACTGAAACCACAATAATGATGCAGAGCATCTTCCCCCCCAAGTATTTGTAGTTCGCCAAGGGCCGGACAATGGATTCTGTTGCTTCCTGACCCAGCACACATAACTGGGTTCCTGTTTCCTCTCTGTGAATTCTCTGGCTTGTGCACTGGACCCTGGCCCCTGATCAGGGAAATGTAGTTTTCTAAAGGACATTGCCCCACTCTCCACCATTTGTGAATTCCTTGCGGACCTTTTGCCCTCACTGGTTGACTTGATACCCTATGAACTTCCTCCACGGACTCTGAGCCAGGCCCCTTGGGGAGAACAGCCTCTGCCTGTGTGTGTGTGTGCGCCCTTGCCAAGAAGATCACACTTCGAACAGAAATGAATTGCTTTTATCAACTGTCATCGTCTCAAATAAACTTTGCCGGGTTGGGAAGGGGACCCCTTTATGAAATATATGAAGAATGTATATGATATGTATAAGATGAAGTCTATGAAATGTACCCTTGCCCTTTTTCCCTGCTTTTCCCCTCTGAACTTTACCCTACTAAGAAAGGCTGTGACCTGAGGTTACAGCAGAGGAAATCCAATTTCCTCAAAAGACCCCATTCATATTGACATTTTGCATGGAATCAGGGTTGACAATAACCTCAAGGTTTGTTTTCAGAGTCAGACAAACAAACCTGGGGTGAGTCGACCGAAACCCCGGAAAACAGACTGATTAAATCAATCATGGTATTTGTGTAAGCTCCTTTGTGATTAAGGATCCCCTTTGTCTACAGAGTTGAGATCCGAATGCCACCCATAGCCCCTCTTCATGCCTATACACATCTGCAATCAGAAATCAGGAAATCCTTTGTTTCTCCTGTCTGCCACCCTGCCGTGTACGAACAAAAGGCTCTCAATCAGCTGGCGGACGCCTCCCAGGCGTTCCGCCCCTCTGAGCTGTCAAACCACGTCCCGCCTCCTGGCCGCTGATTGGACAATCTTCGGAGGCGCTCCAAGGACTCGGATTGGCCCCCTGGAAGCAACAGCGCCCTGCGATTAGAGGGGAGGCGGGACAAGCGGCCAAACCTCCTCCCAGCTGTTCCAGAGCCAGCCAATCAGAGCGAAGGGAACTGACAGAAGGCGGGCGGGAGATTCAAACCGGGTTTTCTTTGTTTTACCTGTATAAATATGCCTGAAAATCACTGTACTGTATGCTTATGGTGGAATTATCCCTGTAACGCATCCTTTTCAGCTGAATCGCAGAAATAAACGCTTCGGTCGCTGGATATCTCTTCAGCCTCTGGTGGGATTAATTCTTAATATTTTGCGCTTTGGATTGGCTTTTGCTGGCAGCTCACCAAGGTCAAAGACCCCCCTTTGCGGTCTTCTGGGGCCTTCCTCGCTGGGAAAGCCCCCCAAAAGCAGCTCGATATCAATAAGGTTCTTTTCAACAGAGGATTTCCTTCTTTCTAGAGTCACACAGAGTGGCTTCTTATATATTTTTTATTTTGTTTTGTTTTTTTTAATCTTTATTGAGGATTTTCACTAAAATACATTTGTGTGAATGTTAGACATGGATGGGGCAAGCACGCTCTCCTGAGGCAGACCGTTCTTCTGTTTCCGCCATCTGTTACATGTTATATTAAAAACTCAAATACTAAAAGAAAAAGATGAAAAGAAAGGAAAAAGAGTAGAAGGGGGAAAAACCCCAAAAAACACACCCTTCATCCAAATAGTTTTCCTTCTTGACTTATTTATTATCATTTCTCGCACTTCTACCGTGCCCTTCTCAACCTCCGAGGGGGGACTCAGGGCGGCTTACGAAAAGGCACAATTCGATGCTGGCACGACAACAAGGTAAAAAAATAAAATATATAAACAGTAATTAAAACAATTAAAACAATCCGTTATACATCACAATCCCTAAAAACAATCTAGTGCTCAACGTTTACCAGCTCATAGTCCGTAAATTCAAATTCCACGTTGTCCAATCCACCAATTCTAGTCGTCGCTTGTCCCTTATCTATCCGCCAGATTACCCGAAGGCCTTGTCCCAAATCCATGTTTTTAATTTCCTTCTAAAGGAGAGGAGGGATGTCGATGACCTAATTTCCCCGGGGAGTGAGTTCCACAGGTGAGGGGCCACCACCGAGAAGGCCCTGCTCCTCGTCCCCACCAATCTCACTTATTCCTGAGTATCTTCTGTGAGGTATCTTCCTTTTCTTTCTGACTTTCCTGTCTTTTGTTTACCCTTCTCCCTTCCTTTCGAAATATGGACAGACATATATCTATTATCCAGAAGTATACAAAGCAGGAGCTTTTTTGTTGAGTTCCAGGGCCAGAGAAGCAGATGGCGGAAACAGAAGAACGGCCTGCCTCAGGGGAGCGTGCTTGCCCCATCCATGTCTAACATTCACACAAATGACCAGCCACTGCCAGAAGGGACAGAGAGTTTCATCTATGCTGATGATCGTGCCATCACCACTCAAGGAAATCAGCTACCGAACAGGAGCTTTTTTGTTGAGTTCCAGAGACAGAGAAGCAGATGGCGGAAACAGAAGAACGGCCTGCCTCAGGGGAGCGTGCTTACTCCATCCTTGTTCAACATCTACACAAATGACCAGCCACTGCCAGAAGGGACAGAGAGTTTCATCTATGCTGATGATCGTGCCATCACCGCTCAAGCAGGGAGCTTTGAGATGCTTGAACAGAAGCTCTCCGAAGCTCTAGGTGCTCTTACTGCCTATTACAGGGAAAACCAGCTGATCCCTAATCCATCCAAAACACAGACATGTGCCTTTCATCTCAAGAACAGACAAGCATCCCGAGCTCTGAGGATTATTACCTGGGAAGGAATCCCACTGGAGCATTGCAGCGCACCCAAATACCTGGGAGTCACTCTGGACCGTGCTCTGACCTACAAGAAGCACTGCCTGAACATCAAGCAAAAAGTGGGCGCTAGAAACAATATCATACGAAAGCTGACTGGCACAACCTGGGGTTCACAACCAGATACAGTGAAGACATCTGCCCTTGCTGCTGAGTATGCATGCCCAGTGTGGAACACATCTCACCACGCTAAAACAGTGGATGTGGCTCTGAATGAGACATGCTGCATTATCACAGGGTGTCTGCGCCCTACACCACTGGAGAAATTACACCGCTTAGCCGGTATTGCACCACCTGACATCCACCGGGAAGTAGCAGCCGATAGTGAAAGGTCCAAGGCAGAGACATCTCCAGCTCATCCCCTGTTTGGGTATCAGCCAGCACGTCAACGACTTAAATCCAGACATAGTTTTCTAAGATCTACAGAGACACTCGCTGGAACACCCCAGCAAGCGAGAGTCCAAAAGTGGCAGGCCCAAACCCAGCACCTCAATCCATGGCTGATACCAAATGAGAGACTCCCCCCTGGGCACACAGAAGACTGGGCGACTTGGAAGACGCTGAACAGACTGCGCTCTGGCACCACGAGATGCAGAGCCAACCTTCAGAAATGGGTTGCTGATGACATGATAAATAAATAAATCCAGAAGTAAAGATAATCTGATAAAAGAGACAAATTGGGCGAAAGTCACAGACTACTTAAAAGGGAAAAAAATATAAGACAATAATTTAAATCATCTGGAAAAATCCCCAGAAGAGAGAAGGAGAGGAGCTTTCTTAAACAAAGAAGAAAGAGAAGAAAGAGAAAAGGAGGTCACCTCCATCATGAAAGGAAGTCATTAAAATATTCATTTTTTTCTTTCTGTCTTCTTTCGCTTTTTATCTTCCTATCTTTCATTTTTTTCCTCTCTTCTTTTTTTCATTCTTGTTTTAAAACTTGTCACAGAAAACTTAATAAAGATTAAAAAAAAAAGAAATATAGTAGGCCTCTATAGTGTTTAGAGTGCTGGTGTGGAAAGAGGGTTCAAAAGGTTCAAAAGAACCTGTTTGTATTCCTGTGTTTGGAACATTGCTCCAGTTATGAGACCATTCGCTGTCAAAGTAAAGCCTGACAGTTTATTGATACGCTACGCATCTTTACGATTAAAGACCAGGATATTAATATAAAAATATTAATATAAAAAGAAGATATCGGCTTCTTATATTTTTATACATTTTTTAATAAAAGGGAATAGGGCAGAAGGGTCAAGTAAAGGTCAGGTATACAGGGAGAAATATAGTGTAGAAAATATACCCACTTATCCCTCCCACCAGAGTCCCATAGTTTGTTGTTGTTGCATTTGTTATTGTTGCATTTGTTGTTGCATTTGTTGTTGGATTTGTTTTGGATTTGTTGTTGTTATTATTGATGCATTTGTTGTTGTTGCATTTGTTGTCGTTGGATTCATTGTTGGATTTGTTGTTGAATTTGTTGTAGTTATTGTTGCTGCATTTGTTGCTGCTGCATTTGTTGCTGCTGCTGCATTTGTTGTTGCATTTGTTGTTGTTATTGTTGCATTTGTTGCATTTGTTTTTGTTGCATGTGTTGTTGGATTTGTTGTTGCATTTGTTGTTGGATTTGTTGTTGCTGCACTTGTTGCTGCTGATGCATTTGTTGTGGCATTTGTTATTGTTGTTGTTGCATTTGTTACTGTTGCATTTGATATTATTGTTGCATTTGTTATTGTTGTTGCATTTGTTGTAGTTGTGTTTGTTGTTGCGTTTGTTGTTGCATTTGTTATTGTTGTATTTGTTGTTGCATTTGTTGTTGCTGCACTTGTTGCTGCTGATGCATTTGTTGTTGCATTTGTTATTGTTGTTGTTGCATTTGTTACTGTTGCATTTGATATTAGTTGCATTTGTTATTGTTGTTGCATTTGTTGTAGTTGCGTTTGTTGTTGCATTTGTTGTTGCATTTGTTATTGTTGTATTTGTTGCTGTCGTTGCATTTGTTGCTGTCGTTGCATTTGTTGTTGTTGCATTTGTTGTTGGATTTGTTGTTGCTGCACTGTTGCTGCACTTGCTGCTGATGCATTTGTTGTTGCATTTGTTATTGTTGTTGTTGCATTTGTTACTGTTGCATTTGATATTATTGTTGCATTTGTTATTGTTGTTGCATTTGTTGTAGTTGCGTTTGTTGTTGCATTCGTTGTATTTGTTGCTGTCGTTGCATTTGTTGCTGTCGTTGCATTTGTTGTTGCTGCACTTGCTGCTGCTGATGCATGTGTTGTTGCATTTGTTATTGTTGTTGCATGTTACTGTTGCATTTGATATTATTGTTGCATTTGTTATTGTTGTTGCATTTGTTGTAGTTTCGTTTGTTGTTGCATTTGTTATTGTTGTATTTGTTGCTGTCGTTGCATTTGTTGTTGGATTTGTTGTTGCATTTGTTATTGTTGCATTTGTTGCTGTCGTTGCATTTGTTGTTGCATTTGTTGTTGCATTTGTTATTGTTGTATTTGTTGCTGTCGTTGCATTTGTTGTTGCATTTGTTGTTGTTGCATTTGTTGCTGTCGTTGCATTTGTTGTTGTTGAATTTGTTGTTGTTGCATTTGTTGTTGCTGCACTTGTTGCTGCACTTGTTGCTGCTGATGCATTTGTTGTTGCATTTGTTATTGTTGTTGCATGTTACTGTTGCATTTGATATTATTGTTGCATTTGTTATTGTTGTTGCATTTGTTGTAGTTGCGTTTGTTGTTGCATTTGTTATTGTTGTATTTGTTGCTGTCGTTGCATTTGTTGCTGTCGTTGCATTTGTTGTTGCATTTGTTGTTGCATTTGTTGTTGCTGCACTTGTTGCTGCTGATGCATTTGTTGTTGCATTTGTTATTGTTGTTGCATGTTACTGTTGCATTTGATATTATTGTTGCATTTGTTATTGCTGTTGCATTTGTTGTAGTTGCGTTTGTTGTTGCATTTGTTATTGTTGTATTTGTTGCTGTTGTTGCATTTGTTATTGTTGCATTTGTTGCTGTCGTTGCATTTGTTGTTGGATTTGTTGTTATTGTTGTTGCATGTTGTTGCAGTTTGGTTTGTTGCTGTTTTATGCAAATTACTCTTTCTCAGACAAGAGCAGAGACATGAGACATTGCAATTGCAAACGACTGCAAAATTGCACAATGCAACCACTACATTGCAACCATCTACATTGTAGAATTAATGCAGTTTGACACCTCTTGCAAGGCCAGACCTCCATGCAAAGGGAGTTGCTGTTTGGAAAGGCTCTGGCCCTTGCAAAACTTTTGCATGTCCAATTATTACACTGTATTCATTCTACAGTGTGTAGATGCACTCTGCAAAAAATACAGAACCCAGCCTATTGCTAAGTCTATGAGTCAGAGAGAACCCTCCCTCTTTCCAGGCATGCATTGCGAGCTCAAAAGGAAACAAAACCAGACTCCAACTCCCAGGCTGCTTTGTGCTGGAAGCCTTGCATTTGCAAGCAAGGCATTGCAACCCAGAAGCTGGAGGGGTGAGTTTGAGCTGAAGAAGCAAATGCTTTTCTCAATGGGGTTCTTTTCCATCATAATAGGATTTGGGTGCAAGCAATGCAAGAGAAGGAGTTGCAATGCTGAAATGCACATTTGCAAAAAAGGAGCAAGCCAATGGGGAATAATGGGGGGTGTGGTTCTCCCCCTTCATTCTCCTTTCTAACAAGGGTTTGGGTTTTGCATTGAGGGATATTTGCATATATGCTAATGAGGTGGGGCCCAGTTTGCATCTGTGAGTCCCCAGGGTATAAATAAGTATCATAATAATAATAATAATAATAATAATGATGATGATATGGGACCCAGTTTGCATCTATGAGTCTCCAGGGTATTATTATTATTATTATTATTATTATTTCTAATAACAATAATGAGGTGGGACCCAATTTGCATCTATGAGTCTCCAGGGTATTATTATTATTATTATTATTATTATTTCTAATAACAATAATGATATGGGACCCAGTTTGCATCTATGAGTCTCCAGGGTATTATTATTATTATTATTATTATTATTATTATTTCTAATAACAATAATGAGGTGGGACCCAATTTGCATCTATGAGTCTCCAGGGTATTATTATTATTATTATTTCTAATATCAATAATAGATGCAAAACCACTTTGAGTCTCTTGCTTGCATCTATGAGTCTGTTGGGTATAAATATTATATTATTATTATTATTATTATTATTATTTCTAATAATAGCATGTATGCTAATGAGGTGGGACCCAGTTTGCATCTGTGAGTCCCCAGGGTATAAATAATAATAATAATAATAATAATAATAATGAGATGGGACCCAGTTTGCATCCATGAGTCTCCAGGGTATTATTATTATTATTATTATTATTTCTAATATCAATAATAGATGCAAAACCACTTTGAGTCTCTTGCTTGCATCTATGAGTCTGTTGGGTATAAATATTATATTATTATTATTATTATTATTATTATTTCTAATAATAGCATGTATGCTAATGAGGTGGGACCCAGTTTGCATCTGTGAGTCCCCAGGGTATAAATAATAATAATAATAATAATAATAATAATAATAATGAGATGGGACCCAGTTTGCATCCATGAGTCTCCAGGGTATTATTATTATTATTATTATTATTATTTCTAATATCAATAATAGATGCAAAACCACTTTGAGTCTCTTGCTTGCATCTATGAGTCTGTTGGGTGTAATAATAATAATTATTATAATTATAATTATTATTATTATTATTATTTCTAATATCAATAATAGATGCAAAGCCACTTTGAGTCCCTTGCTTGCATCTGTGAGTCTGTTAGGTATAAATATATTATTATTATTATTATTTCTAATATCAATCAATATCAATATTATCAATATTATTTCTAATATCAATAATAGATGCAAAACCACTTTGAGTCTCTTGCTTGCATCTCTGAGTCTGTTGGGTATAAATATATTATTATTATTATTATTATTATTATTATTATTTCTAATATCAATATTATCAATATTATCAATATTATTATTTCTAATATCAATAATAGATGCAAAACCACTTTGAGTCCCTTGCTTGCATCTGTGAGTCTGTTAGGTATAAATATATTATTATTATTATTATTTCTAATATCAATCAATATCAATATTATCAATATTATTTCTAATATCAATAATAGATGCAAAACCACTTTGAGTCTCTTGCTTGCATCTCTGAGTCTGTTGGGTATAAATATATTATTATTATTATTATTATTTCTAATATCAATATTATCAATATTATCAATATTATTATTTCTAATATCAATAATAGATGCAAAACCACTTTCTCTTGCTTGCATCTCTGAGTCTGTTGGGTATAAATATTATTATTATTATTATTTCTAATATCAATAATATAAATATTATCAATATTATTATTTCTAATATCAACAATAGATGCAAAACCACTTTGAGTCCCTTGCTTGCATCTGTGAGTCTGTTAGGTATAAATATATTATTATTATTATTATTATTATTTCTAATATCAATAATATCAATATTATCAATATTATTATTTCTAATATCAATAATATCAATATTATCAATATTATCAATATTATTATTTCTAATATCAACAATAGATGCAAAACCACTTTGAGTCTCTTCCTTGCATCTATGAGTCTGTTGGGTATAAATATATTATTATTATTATTATTATTATTATTTCTGATATCAATAATAGATGCAAAACCACTTTCTCTTGCTTGCATCTATGAGTCTGTTGGGTATAAATATATTATTATTATTACTATTATTATTTCTAATATCAATAATATCAATATTATCAATATTATTATTTCTAATATCAATAATAGATGCAAAACCACTTTGAGTCTCTTGCTTGCATCTGTGAGTCTGTTGGGTATAAATATATTATTATTATTATTATTATTATTATTATTTCTAATATCAATAATATCAATATTATCAATATTATTATTTCTAATATCAATAATAGATGCAAAACCACTTTGAGTCTCTTGCTTGCATCTATGAATCTGTTGGGTATAAATATATTATTATTATTATTATTATTTCTAATATCAATAATATCAATATTATCAATATTATCAATATTATTATTTCTAATATCAATAATACATGCAAAACCACTTTCTCTTGCTTGCATCTTTGAGTCTGTTGGGTATAAATATATTATTATTATTATTATTTCTAATATCAATAATATCAATATTATCAATATTATCAATATTATTATTTCTAATATCAATAATAGATGCAAAACCACTTTGAGTCTCTTGCTTGCATCTATGAGTCTGTTGGGTATAAATATATTATTATTATTATTATTATTATTTCTAATATCAATAATATCAATATTATCAATATTATTATTTCTAATATCAATAATAGATGCAAAACCACTTTGAGTCTCTTGCTTGCATCTATGAATCTGTTGGGTATAAATATATTATTATTATTATTATTTATAATATTAATAATAGATGCAAAACCACTTTGAGTAATAATAATAATAATAATAATAATAGATGCAAAACCACTTTGAGTCTCTTGCTTGCATCTATGAGTCTGTTGGGTATAAATATTATATTATTATTATTATTATTTCTAATAATAATAATAATAATGAGATGGGACCCAATTTGCATCTATGAGTCTGTTGGGTGTAATAATAATAATAATAATTATTATTATTATTATTATTATTGTTTCCAATATCAATAATAGATGCAAAACCACTTTGAGTCCCTTGCTTGCATCTGTGAGTCTGTTGGGTATAAATATTATATTATTACTATTATTATTATTATTTCTAATAATAATAATAAATGCAAAACCACTTTGAGTCTCTTGCTTGCATCTATGAGTCTGTTGGGTATAAATATATTATTATTATTATTATTGTTTCCAATATCAATAATAGATGCAAAACCACTTTGAGTCTCTTGCTTGCATCTATGAGTGTTGGGTATAAATATATTATTTTTATTTCTAATATTAATGATAGATACAAAGCTACTTTGGCTCTAATTTGTTGAAATCCAGGGACATTTATTGATGTTCCGTAGACACTATTATTATTATTATTATTAATATTATTATTATTATTATTATTATTATTATTAAATACCCAAACTTTGCATGAAAAAAGTATAAATCTTACATCATAATAATAATAATAATAATAACAATACATAGACACCATTATTATTATTATTATTATTATTATTATTATTATTAAATACCCAAACTTTGCATGAAAAAAGTATAGATCTTACATAATAATAATAATAATAATAATAATAATACGTTGAGACCCAGGAACATTTATTTATGTTCCATAGATACCATTATTATTATTATTATTGCTATTATTATTATTATTTTAAATAATAATACCCAAACTTTGCATGAAAAGATCTTACATAATAATAATAATAATAATAATAATGTGTTGAGTTCCAGGAATATTTTTATTGATGTTCCATAGACATTATTATTATTGTTGCTATTATTATTATTATTATTATTATTATTATTATTATTACTATTATTGCATTTGGTGGGTGAATCCCAGGAATATTTTTATTGATGTTCCATAGACATTATTATTATTGTTGCTATTATTATTATTATTATTATTATTATTATTATTACTATTATTGCATTTGGTGGGTGAATCCCAGGAATATTTTTATTGATGTTCCATAGACATTATTATTATTGTTGCTATTATTATTATTATTATTATTATTATTACTATTATTGCATTTGGTGGGTGAATCCCAGGAATATTTTTGTTGATGGTCTATAGACATTATTATTGTTGCTGTTATTATTATTATTATTATTATTATTATTATTATTGCATTTGGTGAGTAAGGTATGTATTGTTGTTGTTCATTCGTTCAGTCGTCTCCGACTCTTCGTGACCTCATGGACCAGCCCACGCCAGAGCTCCCTGTCGGCCGTCACCACCCGCAGCTCCTTCAAGGTCAGTCCAGTCACTTCAAGGATGCCATCCATCCATCTTGCCCTTGGTCGGCCCCTCTTCCTTTTGCCTTCCACTTTCCCCAGCATCATTGTCTTCTCTAGGCTTTCCTGTCTCCTCATGATGTGGCCAAAGTACTTCCACTTTGTCTCTAGTCTCCTTCCCTCCAGTGAGCAGTCGGGCTTTATTTCCTGGAGGATGGACTGGTTGGATCTTCTCGCAGTCCAAGGCACTCTCAGGACTTTCCTCCAACACCACAGCTCAAAAGCATCGATCTTCCTTCGCTCAGCCTTCCCGAAGGTCCAGCTCTCACATCCGTAGGTGACTACAGGGAAGACCATGGCTTGGACTAGGCAATGGATCTTGGTTGCCAGTCTGATGTCTCTACTCTTCACTATTCTATCGAGACTGGACATTGCTCTCCTCCCAAGAAGTAAGCGTCTCCTGATTTCCTGGCCACAGTCTGCATCTGCAGTCATCTTTGCACCTAGAAATACAAAGTCTGTCACGGCCTCCACGGTTTCTCCCTCTATTTCCCAGTTGTCAATCATTCTTGTTGCCATAATCTTGGTTTTTTTGACGTTTAGCTGCAACCCGGCTTTTGCGCTTTCTTCTTTCACCTTGATTAGAAGGCTCCTCAGCTCCTCCTCGCTTTCAGCCATCAGAGTGGTGTCATCTGCATATCTGAGGTTGTGAATGTTTCTTCCAGCAATTTTCACCCCAGCTTTGCATTCATCCAGCCCCGCACATCCTCGCATGATGTGTTCTGCATACAAGTTAAAAAGGTTGGGTGAGAGGATGCAGCCTTGCCGGACGCCTTTCCCAATCTTGAACCAGTCTCCTGTTCCGTGGTCAGTTCTGACTGTGGCTCCTTGGTCCTTGTACAGATTCCTCAGGAGAGAGGGAAGGGGGCTTGGGATGCCCATCCCACCAAGAACTTGCCACCATTTATTATGATCCACACAGTCAAAGGCTTTAGAATAGTCAATGAAGCAGAAGTAGATGTTTTTCTGAAACTCCCTGCCTTTCTCCATTCTCCAGCATCCGGATATTGGCAATCTGGTCTCTGGTTCCTCTGCCTTTTCTAAACCCAGCTTGAACATCTGGCAACTCTCGCTCCATGTCTTGCTGGAGTCTTCTTCCTTGCAGGATCTTGAGCATTACCTTACTGGCATGAGAAATAAGGGCCACTGTACGGAAGTTTGAGCAGTCTTTCGCATTTCCCTTTTTTGGTATGGGGATATAAGTTGATTTTTTCCAGTCTGATGGCCATTCTTGTGTTTTCCATATTTGCTGGCAAATGGCATGCATCACCTTGAAAGCATCATCTTTTAAGATTTTAAACAGTTCAGCTGGGATCCCATCATCTCCTGCTGCCTTGTTGTTAGCAATGCTTCTTAAGGCCCATTCCACCTCACTCCTCAGGATGTCTGGTTCTAATTCATTCACCACACCGTCAAAACTATCCTCAATATTATTATCCTTCCTATACAGATCTTCTGTATAGTCTCGCCACCTTCTCTTGATCTCTTCAGCTTCTGTTAGGTCCCTGCCATCTTTGTTTCTTATCATGCCAATTTTTGCCTGAAATTTACCTCCAATGTTTCTAATTTTCTGGAAGAGGTCTCTTGTCCTTCCTATTCTGTTGTCTTCTTCCACTTCCATGCATTGCTTATTTAAAAATAGTTCCTTATCTCTTCTGGCTAACCTCTGGAATTGCGCATTTAACTGGGCATGTCTCC